>NC_134486.1:231836264-232056264 GCF_040206685.1 Ascaphus truei | reverse complement strand
GAGCACCAAACAATTGCCAGCTTAGGTAAGAATGTAGAATTATACATAGTCACATGTTTTATAATACAAATAAGACATATTTATTTTTAAAATATTGCTGCTTGCATACAGTAAAGAAAAAGACTCCAAAGCAGTATCACAAGAAGGAGGATAAACGTATTGATGACATTGCAGTGTCAGGATGCAGGGAAGGACAGGAAGAGTAGTGCCAGCGTATTTTTCTGATTGTTATGTTTGGCGTCCCAATCAAAAGTCCTGATAGTCTCACAAAGATGAAAAGGCTGTACTTGAGAGGGTCACCTCAGTCTATGCTTCCTCCCAGAACAAGTGTAAAATGGATAGGAAGCTAAAAGTGACGACAGGGTGCTCATTTCCATATACCTAGAATGCTTGTCTGAAGAATAACCACTTTATGACATGTGACTATTGTGACGGTAGGGGTAGCTGGCATCACAAAATAAAGGTGAAGCCCAGCTACCTACCCCTAAAACCATGTAAACTGTCTCAGTAATGTTTAATTCAGCCAAATGTATTTATTATCTGGGGGGAGAACAGGGAATGTATAAATGTAATCAATGAATGTAAAAATGTACTTTATTCAAAGTACTTTATTCCCTGTAACGTAAAATTTATTCCCCATGTTTAAAGGTAGCTTGTTCCCTTATGCAGTTAGAAAAAGGTAGCCAGCATGTGTAAAAGCTATGTGTAATGATTTCCTTACAGGCAGACACAGTCATTCATTTGCCTGTGCTGTTTGCAAGGAAATGCTGGTTTGTGGCAAATGGTGGCCAGGGAAGGGCTGAAAATCAGGTCTGGGGCAGGCTCTCAGCGGGGTAGAGCCTTTGTTCCCCGAAGGCGCCTTCCCAGCGGGTGATATGGGGCTGGCTGGAGGGAGCCATTGCAGAGTCTTAGGCCTGGGACATAGTGTTTTTATCCGGGCGGAGGCGCGCTGAGGCTCAGGGAAAGCGGTGCTTTCCCTGGCCTTACACAGCGTGCCGTCCGTGGGCATGTGGTGGGCGGGTCTGGGGGCAGGCCAGTGACGTCACGGAGCTGGTTCGCCTCATTGGGCGAACCGCTCACGTGACCGGCCCTGCGCTCCGGCGAGCGCCAAATTTGAAAACATCTTGAGACACACGCTTCCCCAAGCATGCGTGCGCGAGCCCCTGCTATAGCCGCTTTCATTGCAGCTGCAGGGGCTCAGGGCCGAGTGTGAGCGCGGCTCAGCACGGCTCAGCCTTGCTCACACCACTATGTCCCAGGCCTAAGTCCTGCAGCACAATATCCCATAGGCAGCTTTAACATTTGCCACCTCCCAGCCACTCCGTCATGCAGGGATAGTCCTGAGCACTGAAGCCGGTTCCCCTCCTCCCATTGGTGCAGCCAGGCGAGCCCTCGTCTGTGATTGGCTGCATGGCCACGATCCGCGCTGTGATTGGCTGCCAGTCCTCTCAATGTAAAAGATAGGCAGCAAGCGCTATGTAAGGAGACCGGCCGGTGCAGGGAGGGAGACAATGTGAGAGAGAATCTCTGGGAGCGATCTCGCTGTCAGGCTTTTCAAAAGTGCTTCTGTGTAAAAGAGCTACACAAGCACTGATACCGGCAGAGCAGCGGCGGAGAAGCCCAGCCAGCAGAGCAGTTCAGATTCACCTAGCTTCATCAGCAGACTGTGTGACAATGGGATCCTGAAAGAGATCCCACGTGCCTGACGGAGCAACAACAGGCGGCAGAGTCAAAGTGGCTATTGCGCAAATAGCACTTTGGATACCTGGAGAAGAAGCGGACAGGATAAACATATTTGAAGACGGTCCCTGCACCTAGTGAGGCTAGAGACTTTCCCTAGGTCCCCAGTTTGGTGAGTGTATGTGATCTAGTGTATTTTGTGTAGTTGCTGGTTCTGCCAGAATAAACCCCGTTTATTCAATTACTTTGCTCTGTGCTTGGTGATTGTGATCCCTGAAGATGTAGGTGTTAAAAGTACTGGTCTCCCGTGACAGCAATATAATAGGGTGACCAGATATCTCGTTTTTTCCGGGATGGTCCTGGTTTTTGGGCTTGTGTCGCGGTGTCCTGACAACTTTTTAAAAAGTCCCAAAATGTCCCATTTTTTTGCACCAATCGCCCCATGCGTTGCCGCTAAAAGCTGATCCTGCACCTGTGCGATCGGCACTTGCAGGCTGCGCATGCGCGAAGGGCCCATGCTGATCGTGAATGCACTGCCGCTAAAAGGCAATTGTGTGTGCTCGGCTGGCAAGAGCCGATCTGGCGCATGTTCAATCGCCCCTTGCCGGCCGCGCATGCGGCTCGTCAGCTGCGCGTGATCGATGTGGGTTGTTTGCGCATGCGCAGTTGCACTGGACTTTTGCGCATGCGCGGTCGTTGCGGTATGGTTTTTATCTGCAGAAAAATGGTCATCCTACAATATAAACACATTTGTGGACCTGTGGAAGACATGCTATTATAATCAGGGGTAGGCTATCTCTGCTATATTAAGCACATGGGAGAAGTAAAAACACACCCCAATTACCAGCTATGTTGGAGAAATGTTAAGGGGTCACTTTTGCCTAAGATGAAAGTGAACTAAAGACAATAGCAAGTTTAGTAAGTTAAGATCCATATTTACTTAGCAGTCGAATTCCATAACACACCATGCAGCGCTGGAAGGCACCCTGCAGCCCAATAAAGCAAATGGCCTAAAAGGTGTCTTCTGGCAATGGAAGGTGTCTTACAGAACAGTACTGCTTAGCAAACATGGCCCTAAATGTAGCTGATTGGCACCTTTATTTATTTATAAAATATTTTACCAGGAAGTAATACATTGAGAGTTACCTCCTGTTTTCAAGTATGTCCTGGGCACAGAGTTAAGACAAATAATACATGGTTACAAGTACAGTTACATAAATGAGCAGGGTATACATTATATACAAGACATTGCGTGCACAGTTAAAGAAAATATATATTATGGGCGTATGAAACAGTTACAGACCAGATTAAAATGTGAGACAGCCTTAGATTTGAAAGAACTTAAACTGGTGCTGGATGTGAGAGTCTCTGGTAGGTTGTTCCAGTTTTGGGGTGCACGGTAAGAGAAGGAGGAACGGCCGGATACTTTGTTGCGCCTTGGGACCATGAACATTCTTTTGGAGTCTGATCTCAGGTGATAGGTGCTGCATGTTGTAGGGGTGAGTAGCTTGTTCAGGTAGCTGGGTAGCTTGCCCATAAATAATTTAAAGGCAAGACAGGAAAGGTGAACTTTGCGCCTAGACTCGAGTGATGACCAATCTAGTTCTTTGAGCATTTCGCAGTGATGTGTGTTGTAGTTGCATTGGAGAACCAAACGACAAATTGAATTGTAGAGGGTGTCAAGTTTGCTAAGGTGGGTTTGAGGTGCCGAGCCATATACTATGTCTCCATAGTCAATAATTGGCATTAGCATCTGCTGTGCGACACGCTTTCTGATCAGGAGACTTAGGGAGGATTTATTCCTGTAAAGTACCCCTAGTTTGGCATAGGTCTTGGTTGTCAGGGTATCAAGGTGCATTCCGAATGTTAAGTGGGAGTCAAACCATAAGCCCAGGTATTTAAAACTAGTGACAGGGGTTAGGGTGGTGTTAGCGTTGGTTCTAATCAGGAGCTCAGTCGCTGGAAGCTTTAAAAATTTAGTCTTGGTCCCAAATACCATTGTTACAGTCTGGCAGTGTTTAAAAACAGTTTGTTTTGGGAAATCCAGTTTTTGAGTCAAAAAAATCAGACTGAAGTATGTGTTGAAGGTCAGAGAGGCTATGGCTGTGTGCATATAGGATTGTGTCATCTGCATACATGTGTATTGAGGCTTCCTTACAAGCTGTGGGAAGATCATTAATGAACACTGAGAAGAGTAGGGGCCCCAGAACAGATATCCAGGGGGTTGGAGTTAGAGCCTGAGATGGACACATGTTGGGATCTTCTTGATAGGTAGGACTGAAACCAGTTTAAAGCATGCTTCCCTATTCCTGAGCTCTGGAGTTTGTTAAGCAGGATAGCATGATCAACTGTATCAAAAGCCTTTGCAAAATCTAGGAATACTGCACCAGTGAGTTGTCCCCGTTCCATTCCACACTGGATTTCATTGCAAACTTTTACCAGGGTAGTTACGGTGGAGTGTTTGGGACGAAAGCCAGATTGGAATTGGCTAGGGAAATTTGTCCTGGTATAGTAATCGCTTAATTGGGCGTGGACACATTTTTCCATGACTTTGGATAGAATTGGGAGAAGTGAGATTGGCCTGTAGTTTGAGACAGTGTTATTGTCCCCACTTTTGAAGATTGGGACAACTCTGGCAGTTTTCCAGGTCTTAGGGTTTTTAAGAAAAAAATTATATGTAATCCCCTTGCACTGCCCCTTGTCAGCTTTCTCTCCAATGTGCTATGGACATGTGACTGTTGATGGACATGACAACAGTAAGTAGCAAAGCCTGTGGAAGAGGTGGGACTAAGGGAGCTTAGCCTTTAAAAAGGTGAGGCCATGATAGATAAGAACATCAAGCGCCGTCGTAGGGAACCCTCAACGGCTACAATTACAGTGGTACCGAAGTACATGCCTGCAACACTTTAGTACACAGCGAGCTCCCATGCAGGCACCATCACAAAGCCAATATACCCAGGCTTGGGTGGCTCACTCACTACTGACACTTATGTACACCTACACAGCGGTACTGTTAATTGTAATATAGATGTATGCTGTGTGTAGTGATCCTTTGCTAAGCATCACAGGGTTATTAAGAGTGAACCGTGCATACATAAAAACAGTTGTAACACACACACACATTATTTCCTGCTGTCTGACTGTAGGCCACAAAGTAGCAAATGAAGTATCTATAAGGGACTCAGGCCCCCACCTCAGCACCAGATATAAGTCTGGGGCCTTAGAATAGAGGTGTTACATATACATATTTCTAAATCGGTTTAAATGTTATTTTTCAATTTTAAAGGTAGGCAAAGGCCCTTTACAGTATTTGTCTTAGGCCTGTGACATGGTGATATGAAGAGCGCTGGGCAGAGCTGACGTTCATGCTCTCCTGCTCAAGCAGGAGATTTTTTGTGTCCCTGCATGAGCGTCAGCGAGCGCGCTTGTGTGCCTGGTGGGAGCTGGGCGGAAGGCGGGGCTAGGGCGCCACGTCACGGCGCCAACGTCACGGACTGCCATTGGCTTCTAGCAGTCACGTGACCGGCCCTGCGCTTCCCTCAGCAGCAAAATTTAAACTTGCTTGTCTCCTGCATTTCCGCACGCCTGCGGAAGAGTGCGGAAGCGCCATCTAAAGCCGCGCTGATGGGGATAATGTTTCCCCTCAGCGCGCCTCAGCACAGTCTTTTTGACCATGTCCGAGGCCTTATGTATTTTGGCGATAAGACAGTATGACAGTCTCGTGTCAACTGCTAACTTGCTCTATCCTTTGTTTGCAAAGTAATTATGAAGCAATAATTAGAGAAGTCAAACAGATAAACATAGGCAGCTTCATGTCCATCCACTTGTATTCAGGACTGTTTGCTAGCCTTCAATTGCTACATTTTATACTGAGGAAATCTTGTTGCATGTTGCATGTTACATAGTTACATAGTTACATAGTAGATGGGGTTGAAAAAAGACATATTGTATGTACATCAAGTTCAACCATGCTAAATTTAGACGATAGATACTTTATCCTATATTTGTACTTACAGTATATTGATCCAGAGGAAGGCAAACAAAAAAAACAGTGAAATCTAATCTAATGATATCTCATAAATGGAAAAATAAATTCCTTCCTGACTCCAAAAATTGGCAAATCGGATTAATCCCTGGATCAACATCCTTCCCATGATTACTTATTTGGTATATCCCTGTATACCTTTCCTTTCTAAAAAGATGTCCAACCTTTTTTTGAAGATGTCTATTGTATCTGCCATCAGTCTCCATGGGAAATGAATGTTGAGTTCACATACTGTAGTGACTCTGTACACACTTATCCAATACTGCCTGAGCCAAACCTGACTTACTGGATGCTGAGGTGCCCCTGGGAGAAGCTTTGCCGTTTGAGGAACAGTCGTCTGAGTGTTGTTTTCTAAAGCAAAAAAATGAGAAGTTCTGTTGAATTATTGCAGAAAATAGACAGAATACAATTCCTATCTACTTTCAAGACAAACCTTTTCAATCCTTTAGTAATGCCCAGACTGTTCATCCCCATACCTAGATCCTTTTATAGGATGCAATGTCTATTGACATCAAAACATATAAATATTAAAAGGCAACAGGTATGCTTTAAAGACCGCCTTTTAGTTCCAATTTAGATAGAAGTATCACCATCTGCAAATTAACATACCTACATAAAGGAGCAATCCAAGCAATATCCTGCGTGTGTTAAAAAAAAAAAATCTGCTCTGTGTTATTGGATACTTACTGTATTTTTTTTAAAGTGTAACTCTTAATGCCATTTTTAATACACTGAGGATCTTTTGATTTGTATATCAGGTTTTAATACAATTCTCCAGCAGTGCAAGGTCTTTACAACACTTTCCTGTTTGTGATAATTTGCTGCCAATATTCCCAGCAGTTTGAGCTGCAAACTGCAACAATAGATAATATTACTGTAGTAATATAAGAATACATTGTAGCTGCTGAGTTACACTGAATGACGGATTGATTGAAACTGAAAGGCAGCCATTTAGTGAACCCTGGGAAGCAGGATCTTTGCTGATCGATTACAGGAGAGCAAATCGATTGGCAGTTTAGGTAATTAGTTTTCAATAAAGGTAATATATATATATTTAATATATATACCACAATTATTAAGGTTATGGTGGGTAAAAAAAGTGACAAAAACCCTCCACAGTGAAGCATAAAGCAATATGTAATGTAATATATGTATATATATATGTATATATGTATAATCAAAAAATAAATAGATGATACCGTTCTGTGGCTAACGAAATGCTTTTATTTGTGCGAGCTTTCGAGATACACTGATCTCTTCTTCCGGCGATGTTACAATGAATGAAGCAAGGATAACTTAAAAACAGTGTCTCTTGGAATGTTATCTGAGCTGGTCCTTCCCCCGTAGTGTATGAGATTTATGGCTGGAGGTGTCAAAGGGTAACTGAAAGCAAGTGAAGAAAGAGTGTGTATGTGTATCAGTGTGAATAAAAATGAATGGAGAGCCCACAGTATAAACTGTGCTCTACACAAGGTGTGTGAGGAGTGAGAGGGGATATAAATGGTGTGGGTGGGTGTGGAAATGTGAGAGTTAGTAGCACAACTAAAAGTGTGTGTGGATAGTATGTGGTCCCTTTTGGTGTATAGGGATGGAAAAATAAGGAGTATTAGTATGTGTGAGAGACAGCTGTGTGTGCATACATATAGCACAGTATGTACATACATGGCCTTTAGCGCTCATGGGAAGAGAGTTCGCTAGTGTCAGTAATGACTCATAAAATTTCGATCTCTGTTTAGGCCACTGCTAAGTGTCCCGAACAGTTGCATAAATTTGTATTCATGCAACCGTCTCTCTTTCGGGGTTTTAAGATTACCTTTGAGTATGGCAACCCTCAGATACTCAAAGGTAATCTTAAAACCACCTTTTGTCTCAAGCTCATATTACACGAGCAACCCTTAAGCCAATGCATGCTGCTTTAAACACAGCTTTTAAGCATAGGCTGGGGTGAGATGCAAATATATATATATATATATATATATATATATATATATATATATATAATAAAGAAAACCTGACGCCAAATGTTCATATGGAAAGTCCTGTGATCTTCAAAGAATCGGCATAAATGCTTGTCAGGCCATGAAACGAAAAGAGAAAAAACAAACACACATCATAGCGCACAACTGTTGGGTAACTCAGTATACACTACATAACATATATAAATAAATAAATGAAACTCCTAGTAAACAAACTAAAAAACATATATTTAATAAAAATAATGAACTCTGTCATAAAAGACAACACTAATTCAATGGAGGGCAGCTCGTCATCCGGGGATGGGAAAAATCAAAACCCTACTTACAACAAGCAAGGTTTTGGCAAGCGATGAACAAGCAGAGTCCTCACAACACAGGAGACTGTCCTGGCAAGATGTAGGCTCTGCCGCTGGTATCCACGCACAAAGTCCCTTCCAGTGTACACAGGACACAAGCCGGTTAGTGGAGGTGGTCATTCAGGGGTTTCACAGACCTGCGACTGCACGGTTGGTTCCCCTTCCTTCCTCCTCCTTCCTCCCGGCACTGGACGCGCGCCCGCGCGCGAGTGTGCACGTGTAGTTAAAGGGACAGTGGCTGGTTACAAAACGCTGGTAACTCGCAGTAAAAAACTGAAAGTCCTGGACTTGCTGCACACACAATGAATAATGCGGTCCTCAGGGAGACTGGTGGCACCCACCCTAAGCGTTTCGTCGAACTGAATCAACTTCCTCAGGGGCTACAAACTGGCTGCACATGATGCTCTAATATACCCTATCAGTAAAAAAGTTAATTACTACTTAAAGCTATACAGCCTGAATTATCCAACTTATATGTCTGTCACTAGGTAATACTCATACAATACAAACCCAATACAACAAACAATACAATATAACATGAAAAACACTCTATCACAATGGTGTTTGTCACACACAGCTTCTAAATGACATCAGAATATCCAAACTCCCACAACTGTCTTTGGTTAAACACAATAAAGTGCAACATTGCTCTCCATAATACAATAAACAAAGTGCAAGCACATACTGACCCATGAAAACCTTAGCAGTCCCCAGAGATCTACTAGATCTACTAGATCAGGGTTTCCCAAACTTTTTTTTCCGTGACCCGGTTATTTTTGAACTTCTCCTTCGTGACCCACTAAAAATTTTATCGCCTATACTGGCCTATAGGGCCTGCACAGACACACACACAGCCTCTGATACACACACACACACACACACACACACACACACACAGCCACTGATACACACACAGCCACTGATACACACACAGACACTGATACACACACACACAGCCACTGACACACGCAGCCACTGACACACACACTGATACATACACACAGCCTCTGATACACACACACGCAGCCACTGACACACACACGCAGCCACTGACACACACACGCAGCCACACAGAGACACTGCTACACACACACACACACACACACACACACTGATACACACACTGATACAGATACACACACACACTCGCTCTCCCCTATACGCACACAGACACAAACAGTGAATTACAGGCAACGACGGATGTGAGTGACTGGAGAGGGGGCCAGGGGCACTTGGGTGGGTGGGAGGGGGCCAGGGGCACTTGGGTGGGTGGGAGGGGGCCAGGGGCACTTGGGTGGGTGGGAGGGGGCCAGGGGCACTTGGGTGGGTGGGAGGGGGCCAGGGGCACTTGGGTGGGAGGGAGGGGGCCAGGGGCACTTGGGTGGGATGGAGGGGGCCAGGGGCACTTGGGTGGGAGGGAGGGGGCCAGGGGCACTTGGGTGGGAGGGAGGGGCACTTGGGTGGGAGGGAGGGAGGGGCACTTGGGTGGGAGGGAGGGAGGGGCACTTGGGTGGGAGGGAGGGAGGGGCACTTGGGTGGGAGGGAGGGAGGGGGCCAGGGGCACTTGGGTGGGAGGCAGTGACTGGGTGGGTGACTTACCTTGCCGCCGGACGCTTTCCCCTGCTGCCCCCGATATCCCCTGCTGCCCGGGACGGGAGGTGGGCTTGGGGGCACGGGAGGTGGGCTCGGGAGGGGGTGCCATGGGAGGTGGGCTCGGGAGGGGGTGCCACGGGAGGTGAGCTCGGGAAGCTGGCCGTGGGGGGATGCGGGCCGCAGAGGAGCTGGTACTTCCTCCTCCGTCCCACGTTGGGAGCGGGGGGGAAAAAGGGAGCGGGCCCTGCGCAAGCGCGCGGAACCGCGGGGGGAATCGCCGCCATTTTTTTTAAATTGAGCAGGGGGGACGGGAGACACCGCGCGGCCAGCCTTGCTGCGACCCGGCAATTTTGGTGCCGTGGCCCGGTGCGGGTCGCGACCCACCATTTGGGAAACGCTGTACTAGATCAATAACACTTTAGTTAACCAAAAATGCCCCCAACTCAAAATCAATATTGAGCCCATTGGGGGAAAGAGTTTTTAATTCATAAATCCAAAAGGCCTCTCGTCTGCTGATGTATTTAAACTTATCCCCACCTCTCCAATTAGGTGTACATAATTCGATGGGTTGACAGATGAGGCCTTTTGGATTCTGCTCATGGTGGACTAAGAAATAGTGTGATACGCTATGTGTGGTCAGACCTTTCTTTATATTGTAGACGTGCTCATAGATCCGTCTCTGAAAGGTACGACCCGTGCGCCCCACATATTGCAGGCCGCATGGACACTGCAGTACATACAGTAAATAATGAATTCTGACTTGCACGTGATGTATGAATTAATTTTATAAACCTTTGTTGTTACATTAGATTTAAATTCAACACTGCATGTAGCATATTTACATGCTATACATTTTGTGCATGGTTTAAAGCCATTTTTGGTTTTAATGTTTCTCTGTTTTCTATCTCCTTCATTCAAAGGACAACTAGGGGCCAATTTATTCCTAAAATTATTCGCTTTTTCCCGACTTTGATAGACTACAACCTTCCAATTGTTTAGTCATTTCACTCACTGTTTTTAATACCTTTGTGTACATCTTTTTCTACTACAACTCCTGTGGGGAGCATACTGTATCCAGCAGTCTGCAGTCGCACTCGTGTGAATCTCAGATTGGTCGCGGGTTACCATGGCAACCCGTGACGCTATAAATATTCACTTCCCGCCACAGGTGTCAATCACTCGCCTCTGAAGAATCTCCGTGAAGGAGGGAAACGCGTAGGGCGTTCGGCGTGGTGACGTCACGAGGGAGGGACTGATGGGAGTCTGGTATCGTTGTTACATGGTGTCCCTGGTTTGATTGCCATAGATTTATTTCTTCTAGCTATTTGCCTCACTTGTGCTGCTAGTGATCACATTGTATGCTGTGCATATGGCAGATGCAGTTCCATTGCTATCAATACTATTCATTAGGATGATCTGGTGCTTTGCATTTATACACTGATTCATTGTGTCTCAGGTCTGATAGCAACAGACTTACTCCTTTTAGCCATCATCCTTACCTTTGCTGCTGGCATCTATACTGTATGTTGTGCATTTGGTAAATGCAGTCTTATTGTTACTAATGCTATCTATTAGGAAGGTCTAGTGCTTTGCATTTATACACTGATTCACTGGTTACATTGTTTAATGGCAGTGTAAAAAATATAGACTGCATCCTCACACATTTAAGTATTGGTCACGATTTTTTCCCAGAAGCGTGCTAAGCTATAATTGAATTCCGTGATAATTGCATTCAGTTGCAGTTGTATTCTAGTGATCCTTGTGCTGTGTATATTAACGTAATTTGGCGTAGAGTCAATCCACGTACCACCAACCTGATATTGTGTTGTACCTACGGTGTAAATATTATGTTTTATTGATTTAAAATATCAGTATAATAACAGGCATATCACTGTTTGGTGCTACACGTTACAATTTCAGGTTGGCTTGATCGGTATACTACGCTAAATGCCGCACAACATATGTATGTCTACAACTGTTGATGAATCTTTATCATTGTTGGCAATCATGAGATTCTATGTCCTATAATAATAGGTGACTGTAGGTGTTTATTTAGCCTATTTCTGCCTTTATTAATTTGAGGCAATTTTCATCTGTGCTACACACCCTGAGCCTAACCCTGCCTCCCCAACACCTTTCCTTTTTAACTACATTGTGTGTTTATAATCATCAATTTGTGTGTAGATTTTATTTTAGTCAGATATCTATTAAATACTAAGTTTTAACTGCCCTGGAGTGCTTTTGACAAATGAGCTACTAGTTGGAGAGTTGAGGCACTAATATGTTTACACTCTCTAATCTTTGTTAGTCCACTATTATCAGCTCATCAGTTGCACCCAACGTCCTACTAGGCGTTTAAGGGCACATCCATTATCACAATTATTCAATCACTCTAGTGAGCTGTATATTTAGTTTTTTATAGCTTTAAGTAGTAATTAACTTTTTTACTGATAGGGTATATTAGAGCATCATGTGCAGCCAGTTTGTAGCCCCTGAGGAAGTTGATTCAGTTTGACGAAACGCGTAGGGTGGGTGCCACCAGTCTCCCTGAGGACCGCATTATTCATTGTGTGTGCAGCTAGTCCAGGACTTTCAGTTTTTTACTGCGAGTTACCGGCGTTTTGTAACCAGCCACTGTCCCTTTAACTACACGTGCACACTCGCGCGGGAAGGAGGAGGAAGGAAGGGGAACCAGCCGTGCAGTCGCAGGTCTGTGAAACCCCTGATTGACCACCTCCACTAACCGGCTTGTGTCCTGTGTACACTGGAAGGGACTTTGTGCGTGGATACCAGCGGCAGAGCCTACATCTTGCCAGGACAGTCTCCTGTGTTGTGAGGACTCTGCTTGTTCATCGCTTGCCAAAACCTTGCTTGTTGTAAGTAGGGTTTTGATTTTTCCCATCCCCGGATGACGAGCTGCCCTCCATTGAATTAGTGTTGTCTTTTATGACAGAGTTCATTATTTTTATTAAATATATGTTTTTTAGTTTGTTCACTAGGAGTTTCATTTATTTATTTATATATGTTATGTAGTGTATACTGAGTTACCCAACAGTTGTGCGCTATGATGTGTGTTTGTTTTTTCTCTTTTCGTTTCATGGCCTGACAAGCATTTATGCCGATTCTTTGACGATCACAGGACTTTCCATATGAACATTTGGCGTCAGGTTTTCTTTATTATATATATATATATATATATATATATATATATATATATATATATATATATATATATATATATATATATATATATATATATGTGTGTGTATGTATATATATGGCTTTGCATCTCACCCCAGCCTATGCTTAAAAGCTGTGTTTAAAGCAGCATGCTTTGGCTTAAGGGTTGCTCGTGTAATATGAGCTTGAGACAAAAGGTGGCACTGTGTGCTCATTTGCATGTCATTTCCCAGAATCCCTTGCTGCAGTGGAAGTGCTGTGTGCTGGGTGATAATGGTGAAATACAGGGTTGCAGACCTGTCTAAGACATGCAAATGAACATACAGTAATATTTACAGTTGCTATATGCTTTACTGTGGAGGTTTTTTTGTCACTTTTTTTACCCACCATAACCTTAATAAGTGTGGTATATATATATACTAGCTGATATACCCGGCGCTGCCCGGGATTTAATGTTATGGCTCCCCTTCTCTCTCTCTCCCTTCCACTGTCTCCCCCCTCTCTTTCTCCCCCGTTCACAGCAATACGCCTCCCCCTCAAAGCTCCGTTACCCCCCCTGTTCACCGCTCTGGTCCCCCCCCAGTTCACATCTTGGATTCCCCCCCTGTTGCCAGCTGTGATTCCCCCTGTGTATTTGTCAGCTGACCTGACTGAGGGGGGAAGTGTGTGAGTCAGGACTTTGAGTGGGTGACTTTGACTGAGTCGGTGACTTTGACTGAGTGGGTGACTTTGACTGAGTGGGTAGGTGACTGAGTGTGTGGGTGGGTGGGTGACTGGGTGGGTGACTTTGTGGGAGACTTACCTTGACCGGGTGTGTGGTGGTTCCTGGCGGCAGACGGTTCCCCTCCTGGCCCTGATATCTCCGTGGCATCTGCCTGGGGCAGGAGGTGGGGTCGGAAAGTTGGCGGGGGGGGCAAGAGTGGCAGGCTGGGGCAGGAGGGCCGTGCCGCGCTTCCCCTCTGTTCCTCTTTGGGAGTGAGGGGGGAGGAGCGTGGAGTTGGCGGCTGGTTTAGGAGGGCCGCGCCGCGCTTCCCCTCCGTTCCTCGTTGGAAGCGAGGGGGGAGGAGCCTGAAGTTGGCGGCTGGGGCAGGAGGGCCGCGCCACCCTTCCGCCACGGTCGGGAGCCGGTTGGGAGCGAGGGGGGAGGAGCCTGAAGTTGGCTGCTGGGGCAGGAGGGCCGCGCCGCGCTTCCCCTCTGTCCGGGAGCCGGTGCAGGGCGGCACACATGAAGGTGAGTGTGATGGGGGGGGGGGAGGGGAGCCGGCGGTGAGGTGAGCTGGGTGAAGAGGACAGAGAGAGTGTGTGTGTGTGTCAGTCAGTTGGGTGAGGCCGAGGGGGAAGAGAGTGGCAGTTGGGTGACGTCATAGAGCCACAAATCTGATTGGCCAGAGGCTGAGGATCAGATTCATCTAGCACCAACCATACAAATTTCAAATTTATATATTAAGATTATATATTAAGATATATATATATATATATATATATATATATATATATATATATATATATATATATATATATATTGAAAGAGAGAAAAAGGCCCTAAATAAAGCACTCTAGTATTTGTATCAGTACAAATCACATAAAGTTTATTTAATGTATTGTCACAGAACAAAAATGGTTAAAACAAAGCACAGAAATGTTTAAAATACAGCATGGATCCCCTGTTCATTACAAAGCTAAACAACTCCCTCAAAGAAGATGCCCAAAATACACTCAGATAGTATTCTGAAACACCTGACAAAATATACCTGGTGTGACACCCAACAGACTAAATAGTCACGGCTAGGGCTATGTGATCATCTGCAAAAGGTCTGATATGCCTACTAACCCCTGCAGTGTAGGGTTTGTCTAGGCGACAAAAAGTAGCAGGTAAGTGACAGCAGAGATACACAGATTAAAGCCTGCAAAGCACATATAAGCCTATAGCTAGAAAGAGTGATACATCACCTATGATCAGGTACAGTGTGGTCGGTACATTCAGGGGGGAACAAGGAGGGATGTTAGAGCATAGTAATGTGACCCAGAGAGGGGACAAACCAGGGGATCCTGCCTGCTGGACCTGCTCCTACGCGTTTCGGCACACAGCCTTCTACTGGGAGTGGTGATGTAAGCAGGGTAACATGCAGGTTTAAAAAGGGAACTAATTGGGCTAGTGGGTGTAATCACCTGGCAAAAATCAGAATGACATAGATTATGCAGAGGACAAACAGGTGTAGGCTAAGAGTGAGGCTAATAGAGTCAGAGATGGTCATAGGTTATAAGCCAATGAAAAATTCTTATTGTGGGTGCACTCACACTCCTCCAAAATAGTCAGTAATTACATGAATACCTGCCTGGTGAGTCCAATATGTGGCAATAGCAGAAAGCTTATCCTCAGGCTGTAGCACATAATGTACCTCAGGGCCACAGATGTAATGAATTAATGGCATAATGTGTTTAAGGGCAGAAAACGGGCCTCCCATATGTCACTGCGCATGTCCGTGACGTCATAACGTCGCGTCTGGTAAGGCAGGGCGCCCTGAGCTTAGTAATGGGCACTAGTGAGGCAGAAAGTGTCTATGGGCAGTTCACTGCGCATGCGCGGCTCTGTGTCTGATGTATCCGTGTATTAGGCAGGCTGAATAAGGACCTTATCCTGAAGTTATTGAGATTTATTCTCACTCATAATTACTTTATCTTCAGGAGTAGGTACTATCTGCAGAAAAGAGGTACTGCGATGGGGGCCACCTGCGCACCCTCCTATGCCAACCTCTTCCTGGGCTGGTGGGAACGGGAGGTTGTGTTCTCTGAGGATAACGTCATATTCACTCAACACGTGTTGTTGTGGTTGAGATACATCGATGATGTGCTGATCCTCTGGCGGGGCACCGCCGCGGGGTTCAGGGACTTCGTCGATGTTCTCAACCACAACAACATGAACATCAAACTCACCTTCAGCTGTAGCAGTACGCAGGTAGAATTTTTGGACCTTTATATTAATATAGGTCCTGAAGGCACATTGCATACTGACATCTTTCGCAAAAAGACAGCCACAAATTCCATACTTCACGCATCCAGCTTCCACCCTGAACACCAAATCAGAGGCATCCCAAAAAGTGAATTCCTGCGACAGACGCAATGTTTCCTCAGAGAGAGACTTTTCCACAAGGGCAGGAGAGATGAGGGAAAGATTCAGCCAGCGAGGGTATAGCAAACGCAGTGTGGACAAGGGCTATAAATTAGCTCTAGCTACCTCCAGAGACACTTTATTGTACCCTAAAAGCAAAGCCCATGCAGACTGTAAAATCCGCTTTATAGGTACTTATAACCGACAATGGTGCCAATTGCGTACTACACTTCAAAATCACTGGCAGATTCTAATGACAGACCCGGATCTCAAAAAAGCCTTAGGCGACAGAATTACAATGAGCAGTCGCAAGTCGCCCAACCTTAGAAACAAACTAGTGACTAGTCATTTTGTTCCTACTATACAAACAACTTTCCTCTCAACAGCTAAGAGAAAAAAGGGTTTCTATAAATGTAAAAATTGTTCTGCCTGTCGGTATATGTATCAGACAGAGGTATTCACTGACTCTTCCAAGAACCATACCTTTAAAATAAGAGACTGTCTGGGATGCAAATCTAAAGGCGTCATTTATTGTGTCATCTGCCCTTGCGGGCTCCCTTATATAGGGATGACAACCCGTGAGGTAAGGTTTAGAATACTTGAACATGTAAGGAACATCAAAAACGCCTCAAAAGACCTTCAGGCGTTTAAGAAAATCACCTCGGTAGCCCGACATTTCTTTGAGGTACATATGTCAGACTTTAACCTCTTACAAGCATTTGCGATTGAGAGGGTAAGTTTAGGACTCAGAGGAGGCGACTTAGAAAGGGCATTACTACGCAGGGAGTCGAGGTGGATTGTACAGATGGATTCAATGATTCCCAGGGGTCTCAATGACTACCTGGGTTTCGCAATGTTTATACAGGCATTGCACTAACCTGTACTATATCATACTGCCATTATCATCCTTTGAATGTTTTTGATATCCCCTGGCTTCTTAAGTACAAATTTAGTGATGAGAATCTCATACACTTCTTTTTGTCTCCCCTTCCCCAACCCCTGTTTTTATATCCACAGAGTCCTGGGTTTGCATATTACATGGCTGGTTCCCAATCATACACGACTCACATCGCCTCTCCGTTTGGATATTTCCATAAAGACTTTTGGCTGTTCTGTTCAGCACTGCCCCACACTCTACTTGAACCATTCAAGAAGGACTAATTTCTGATTTATGCATCATCATGACGTTTATCATCTTACGTCTTTATTTGAAGACTAATATCCGGAAGGACACCATCTGGCGTTATTACTGCGAAAAGAAAACCACACACCATGTTTTTTCTTCCAAGTCTGGACGTTAATTTGGGCATTGGATCTTATGTACTTTCACTGATATGTCAATATCATATATACTAATAGTCAGTGCTCGACAAACCCACTCGCCCACTCGCCAGCTGCGATCGGAAATTGGCTCGTGGCCAGTAACATTTCCCCTGCTCTGCAAAAAAAAAAAAATCCCTTGCTCGGAAAAAAAAAAAAAATCCCCTACTCGGGGAAAAAAAAAATTCCTCTAGCTGATTGGCTGTGACGCGGCATGGAGCTGCCAGGACTTCAAACTGCCCTTCCTTCTCTGCACGGGTGAGGGGGAGGGGGTGTGTGTGCGTGCGTGCGTCTGCTCCTCCTCTATACTGAATATCCTCCTGTATAATTGTGTCAGTTCCTGCACTGATCCGGTCATGGAGGATTTTGGACAGATGTTGGAGGTGGGTGGAATGAAATGCAATTTAAATACACTGTTTCTCCTCCCCCCCTTCTCCCGCTGCCCGCGCGGGGTGGAAGGTAATGGCGCTGGTGTTTCTCCTTCCCCCCCTTCTCCCGCTGCCCGCGCGGGGTGGAAGGTAATGGCGCTGGTGTTTCTCCTTCCCCCCCTTCTCCCGCTGCCCGCGCGGGCTGGGAGTTAATGGCGCTGGTGTTTCTCCTTCCCCCACTGCTCCCGCTGCCCGCGCGGGCTGGAAGGTAATGGCGCTGGTGTTTCTCCTTCCCCCACTGCTCCCGCTGCCCGCGCGGGCTGGAAGGTAATGGCGCTGGTGTTTTTCCTTCCCCCACTGCTCCCGCTGCCCGCGCGGGCTGGAAGGTAATGGCGCTGGTGTTTTTCCTTCCCCCCCCCTCTCCCGCTGCCCGCGCGGGTCAGGAGGTAGTAGTACGTGTGTTTCTCCTCCCCGCTCCTGCTGCCCACGCGGGTCGGGAGAAACTGTAGTTGCGGGGGTGTTTCTCCCCCCCCTCCTGTGTGTGTTCCCCCCCTGTGTGTGTGTGTGTGTGTGTGTGTGTGTGTGTGTGTGAGAACGTGTATATGCAGGACACCAGAGGTACCCCCCAGTTTGTCACCCCCCCCCACCCAGTCAGTCACCCCCCACCACCCAGTCAGTCACCCCCCCACCACCCATCCCACCAGTCACCCAGTCACCCATCCCACCAGTCACCCATCCCACCAGTCACCCATCCCACCAGTCACCCATCCCACCAGTCACCCATCCCACCAGTCACCCATCCCACCAGTCACCCAGTCATTAATCCCACCCAGTCACCCAGTCAGTAATCCCACCCGGCCCCCCAGTCTGTCACCCCCCCACCCAGTCACCCATCCTCCCCCACCCAGTCACCCATCCTCCCCCACCCAGTCACCCAACCTCCCCCACCCAGTCACCCATCCTCCCCCACCCAGTCACCCATCACACCCAGTAACCAATCCCACCATTCACCAAGTCAGTAATCCCACCCAGTCACTAATCCCACCCAGTCACCCAGTCACTAATCCCACCCAGTCACCCAGTCACTAATCCCACCCAGTCACCCAGTCACTAATCCCACCCAGTCACCCAGTCACTAATCCCACCCAGTCACCCAGTCACTAATCCCACCCAGTCACCAATCCCACCCAGTCAGTAACCCAGTCAGTAACTCCACCAGTTACTCATCCCCTCATCCCACCCAGTCACCCAGTCAGTAATCCCACCCTCACCCCCACCCAGTCAGTAATACAACCCCCACCCAGTCAGTAATCCCACCCAGTCACCCAGTCAGTAATCCCACCCAGTCACCCAGTCAGTAACCCCACCCAGTCACCCAGTCAGTAATCCCACCCAGTCAGTAATCCCACCCAGTCACCCAGTCACTAATCCCACCCAGTCACCCAGTCAGTAATCCCACCCAGTCACACAGTCAGTAATCCCACCCAGTCACACAGTCAGTAATCCCACCCAGTCACACAGTCAGTAATAACACCCAGTCACACAGTCAGTAATACCACCCAGTCACACAGTCAGTAATCCCACCCAGTCACACAGTCAGTAATCCCACCCAGTCACACAGTCAGTAATAACACCCAGTCACACAGTCAGTAATAACACCCAGTCACACAGTCAGTAATAACACCCAGTCACACAGTCAGTAATACCACCCAGTCACACAGTCAGTAATCCCACCCAGTCACACAGTCAGTAATAACACCCAGTCACACAGTCAGTAATAACACCCAGTCACACAGTCAGTAATAACACCCAGTCACACAGTCAGTAATACCACCCAGTCACACAGTCAGTAATACCACCCAGTCACACAGTCCTTAATCCCACCCAGTCACACAGTCAGTAATCCCACCCCGCAGTTAGTCAATCACCCCCTCTCTGTCTCTCTCTTTCTCCCTCCCTCTCTCCTCTCCCTTCCTGTCTCTCTCCCTCTCTGTCTCTCTCCCTCTCTGCCTGTGTCTCTCTCCCTCTCTACCTGTGTCTCTCTCCCTCTCTACCTGTGTCTCTCTCCCTCTCTGCCTGTATCTCTCTCCCTCTCTGCCTGTATCTCTCTCCCTCTCTGCCTGTATCTCTCTCCCTCTCTGCCTGTATATCTCTCCCTCTCTGCCTGTGTCTCTCTCCCTCTCTGCCTGTATCTCTCTCCCTCTCTGCCTGTATCTCTCTCCCTCTCTACCTGTGTCTCTCCCTCTCTGCCTGTGTCTCTCTCCCTCTCTGCCTGTGTCTCTCTCCCTCTCTGCCTGTGTCTCTCTCCCTCTCTGCCTGTGTCTCTCTCCCTCTCTCCCTCTCTGCCTCTCCCCCTCTGTCTCTCTCCCCCTCTGTCTCTCTCCCCCTCTGTCTCTCTCCCCCTCTGTCTCTCTCCCCCTCTGTCTCTCTCCCCCTCTGTCTCTCTCCCCCTCTGTCTCTCTCCCTCTCTGCCTGTGTCTCTCTCCCTCTCTGCCTGTGTCTCTCTCCCTCTCTGCCTGTGTCTCTCTCCCTCTCTGTCTCTCTGTCTCTCTCCCTCTGTCCCTCTCTCTGTCTCTGTCCCTCTTTCTCTGTGTCTCTCTCTGTGTCTCTCTCTGTCCCTCTGTCTATGTCCCTCTGTCTCTGTCCCTCTCTCTCTCCCTCTGTCTCTGTCCCTCTCTCCCTCCCTCTCTGTCCCTCTGTCTCTGTCCCTCTGTCTCTGTCCCTCTGTCTCTGTCCCTCTGTCTCTGTCCCTCTCTCTGTCCCTCTCTCTCTGTGTCTCTCTCTGTGTCTCTCTCTGTCCCTCTGTCTATGTCCCTCTGTCTCTGTCCCTCTGTCTCTGTCCCTCTGTCTCTGTCCCTCTCTCCCTCTCTCTCTCCCTCCCTCTCTGTCCCTCCGTCTCTGTCCCTCTGTCTCTGTCCCTCTGTCTCTGTCCCTCTCCGTCTCTGTCCCTCTCCGTCTCTGTCCCTCTCCGTCTCTGTCCCTCTGTCTCTGTCCCTCTCCGTCTCTGTCCCTCTGTCTCTGTCCCTCTCTCTCTCCCTCTGTCTCTGTCCCTCTCTCCCTCCCTCTCTGTCTCTGTCCCTCTGTCTCTGTCCCTCTGTCTCTGTCCCTCTCTCTGTCTCTGTCCCTCTCTCTGTCTCTGTCCCTCTCTCTCTGTGTCTCTCTCTGTGTCTCTCTCTGTCCCTCTCCGTCTCTGTCCCTCTCCGTCTCTGTCCCTCTCCGTCTCTGTCCCTCTCCGTCTCTGTCCCTCTCCGTCTCTGTCCCTCTCCGTCTCTGTCCCTCTCCGTCTCTGTCCCTCTCCGTCTCTGTCCCTCTCCGTCTCTGTCCCTCTCCGTCTCTGTCCCTCTGTCTCTGTCCCTCTGTCTCTGTCCCTGTCTCCCTCCCTCTCTGTCTCTCTGTCTCTGTCCCTCTGTCTCTGTCCCTCTGTCTCTGTCCCTCTCTCTGTCTCTGTCCCTCTCTCTCTGTGTCTCTCTCTGTGTCTCTCTCTGTCCCTCTGTCTATGTCCCTCTGTCTCTGTCCCTCTGTCTCTGTCCCTCTCTCTCTCCCTCTGTCTCTGTCCCTCTCTCTCTCCCTCCCTCTTTGTCCCTCTGTCTCTGTCCCTCTGTCTCTGTCCCTCTGTCTCTGTCCCTCTCCGTCTCTGTCCCTCTCCGTCTCTGTCCCTCTCCGTCTCTGTCCCTCCGTCTCTGTCCCTCTCCGTCCATCTGTCTCTCTCCCTCTCTGTCTGTGTCTCTCTCCCTCTCTGTCTGTGTCTCTCTCCCTCTCTGCCTGTGTCACTCTCCCTCCCTGTCACTCTCCCTCCCTGTCACTCTCCCTCCCTGTCACTCTCCCTCCCTGTCTCTGTCTCTCTGTCTGTGTCTCTCTCTCTGTCCCTCTGTCTCTGTCCCTCTGTCCTTCTGTCTCTGTCCCTCTGTCTCTCTGTCCCTCTGTCTCTCTGTCCCTCTGTCTCTGTCTCTGTCCCTCTGTCTCTGTCTCTGTCTCTGTCCCTCTGTCTCTGTCTCTGTCTCTGTCCCTCTGTCTCTCTCTCCCTCTCTCTCTCTGTCCCTCTCCCTCTCTGTCTCTCTCCCTCTCTCTCTCTGTCCCTCTCTCTCTCTGTCTCTCTCTCTCTCTGTCCCTCTCTCTCTCTGTCTCTCTCCCTCTCTCTGTCCCTCTCTCTCTCTGTCCCTCTCTCTCTCTCTGTCCCTCTCTCTCTCTCTGTCCCTCTCTCTCTCTCTGTCCCTCTCTCTCTCTCTGTCCCTCTCTCTCTCTGTCCCTCTCTCTCTCCCTCTCCCTCCATCTGTCTCTCTCCCTCTCTGTCTGTGTCTCTCTCCATCTCTGTCTGTGTCTCTCTCCCTCTCTCTCTCTCTGCCTGTGTCTCTCTCTCTCTCTCCCAGACTCTGGATCTGGATATATTATTTACCCTATACTGCTTTCTTCCAGATCTGATTCAAGCGTCACACGGAAGACATCGGAATCCCCCCTAACCCAGAAGACAGGTAGGGAACACATTCCCTCCAATGTATAACATTGCGGGAATGAGGTACCTGGACATTGAGGGACTGCGGACCAGGTAAGATCCCAGGCGGGATTGCTGCTTTAGATATTGTGAAGAGGGGGCATTCAGGCACTGGTTAATGGGTGCAGGAAACTAGTCACACACACACACATACACGTAACAAGGACTAATTGTAGTAAAGTATAAATGTACTACAATAAATATAAACTTATGTCAAAAACGAATGTTGTTCTTACTAGAAATTGATTACATTTCTTTTTTCTTTTCTTTTTTTTAAGCGGGTTGGGGCGGGGTTAGGGGCGGGGCTAAGGGCGGGGCTAGGTGGCGAGTAGATTTTTTTTGTTTGGCGAGTAGATTTTTGGGTGATTTGTCAAGCACTGCTAATAGTGATTTATTGGAGAACTCTATTGCCCCTTTCCAGCATGTATGTGCTATCATACTATACTGGTAGTCCACAGTTTTGTGGAAGATTATCCTTCATTGAATCCCATTGGTGCACAAGTCTATATATTTATTGATGAACAGGTATGGATCATACCTACATGCACTTACCTGTTGATAACAATTGTACAACAATATATCACTCCTATATCATCCCTTAACAGTTATCTTTGGATGTTATATGTCATGCCTTAAGCAATATGTGCTTCATCTATTCTTATGGCTTCCACAGTGATGCGGATCACACAATTGTTTGCCTGGTTGCCCTTGTGGGGGCTATATTTGATGAGCTTTTTAATTCTTAGGTTCCCTTCGCACTCTGAATGAATTAGGCTGATCATTATGTACATTGTGCTTACATCAGCTATATCTGTGGGCGCTTTGCGATCGTGGTGAGCGGATATGTGTGCTCTTTTGACTGCTCATTACATTTGCAACCATTATGCAGAGGCGCGCATGCGCGAGACGCGATGCAGGGCTTATTCAGCCTGCCTAATACACGGATACATCAGACACAGAGCCGCGCATGCGCAGTGAACTGCCCATAGACACTTTCTGCCTCACTAGTGCCCATTACTAAGCTCAGGGCGCCCTGCCTTACCAGACGCGACGTTATGACGTCACGGACATGCGCAGTGACATATGGGAGGCCCGTTTTCTGCCCTTAAACACATTATGCCATTAATTCATTACATCTGTGGCCATGAGGTACATTATGTGCTACAGCCTGAGGATAAGCTTTCTGCTATTGCCACATATTGGACTCACCAGGCAGGTATTCATGTAATTACTGACTATTTTGGAGGAGTGTGAGTGCACCCACAATAAGAATTTTTCATTGGCTTATAACCTATGACCATCTCTGACTCTATTAGCCTCACTCTTAGCCTACACCTGTTTGTCCTCTGCATAATCTATGTCATTCTGATTTTTGCCAGGTGATTACACCCACTAGCCCAATTAGTTCCCTTTTTAAACCTGCATGTTACCCTGCTTACATCACCACTCCCAGTAGAAGGCTGTGTGCCGAAACGCGTAGGAGCAGGTCCAGCAGGCAGGATCCCCTGGTTTGTCCCCTCTCTGGGTCACATTACTATGCTCTAACATCCCTCCTTGTTCCCCCCTGAATGTACCGACCACACTGTACCTGATCATAGGTGATGTATCACTCTTTCTAGCTATAGGCTTATATGTGCTTTGCAGGCTTTAATCTGTGTATCTCTGCTGTCACTTACCTGCTACTTTTTGTCGCCTAGACAAACCCTACACTGCAGGGGTTAGTAGGCATATCAGACCTTTTGCAGATGATCACATAGCCCTAGCCGTGACTATTTAGTCTGTTGGGTGTCACACCAGGTATATTTTGTCAGGTGTTTCAGAATACTATCTGAGTGTATTTTGGGCATCTTCTTTGAGGGAGTTGTTTAGCTTTGTAATGAACAGGGGATCCATGCTGTATTTTAAACATTTCTGTGCTTTGTTTTAACCATTTTTGTTCTGTGACAATACATTAAATAAACTTTATGTGATTTGTACTGATACAAATACTAGAGTGCTTTATTTAGGGCCTTTTTCTCTCTTTCAATCTATTATACTGCCCTTATAGCACCACCGACACATCATTGTAGTTTGGATTTTTCCAGTGTTGGTATTTAGCTGTGTTTACATGTCTTGTGGATGCGGGGTCCTCTCTTTCTCTCTTGCATATATATATATATATATATATATATATATATATATATATATATATATATATATATATATATATATATATTCACACACCTTTTTTTTTTGTTTTAAAGTGCCGCTTGGATTGTCTCTTTAAGTAAGGTGTGGAAATAATCACTATGATCCTGGTTTACCTGTAATGAAAGAATTAAGGTTGCTCCCTGCTAAATAAACACTATCTTTTCCCTATGCGTTCTTACACGTATATACCAAAATGCAAGGTGCTAAAAGAGATGCACCCACTATTGGTATATTCTATTGTTCGCATGCAATTGATTTGTGAATAAAACATTATATGTTTTTTATTTGACGTTAGAAAAAAGGCACATAGAACTGCTTATAATTTGTACATTTCTGATCACTCCAGCAGTTAGATAGATAAACCACTGTAGCAACATGGTATTTAAATTGAGGATTTGCCTAAATAGGTTAACATTTGTTGTGATGGCCATTCCAAAGTGTAACTTTCCCCCAATCTGTTTAGAGCAGTGGTTCCCAACAGAAGATTCATGAGGTGCCTCCAAGCATTGCACCCCAAAAATATGTAATGGAGGATCCCAAGCAGTATAGTGAGTTTCTGAACCCGTGTGGGGACTGCGCACTCCAAACTGTACCTTTGTGTTGGTGGTATAATTGTCACTTACAGCAGGAGCTTCCAAAGTCGCTCCCCACAATGCTTTGCATCCTTAGTGGCTAGGCATTGTGTATCGTGACTTTTGAAGCTCCCGCAGTAATTGGCAGCTACTGCTGCGGCCAAGTTTATTCGAGCATTTGCCCGTTCTTGGCCGCAGCAGTAGCCTGGCGCGCGCCCGAGAGTGACGGGCTCGCGCCGAAGCAGCGGAAGAGCGCCCTCCGATCGGGGCGCTCTCCCTACCGCTGCCGGGTCCGCCGGGTCCCCCGGAACCCCCTGCCGCTGTCCCGCGATCGCGGGACACCAGGGCTCCCTCGGGGAGCCCCTGGACGCGCGTGCAGAGGGCGCACGCTCCCGAAGACGCGTGACCGTGCGTCTATGACGCGCGGCACGCCGAGGGGCGGCCACTAGCAAGCCGGGAAATCTCCCGGCTTGCGGATCTGGCCGCAGTGTGATTAAGTGTGTCGGTAGTGTATAGCACCAATGCTGTCTGCACAGACCAGGTGCAGTTTGGGGCCTTATTAAGCGTGTGTTCCCGCCACCAGCTCAGCATGCTACACTGCCTGGGATAGGTCATATGGTTTTGTTAGCAATAGTCTGAGGAGTAGGCAATACGATTTATTAATTAGGGGTTTGTGAATCAAATATTTGCTAGGAGGGAATGCACAATGTAAAAAAATCTTGGGAAACACTGGTTTTGACAATTGTACATTCACCCACTTGGACCATTTGTCTCTTACAACTTAAAATAGGAATCACTTCCTAAGCATTCTACTTACTTGGAGGTGGTGGTCTTTGTGGTGGACCTATACGAGGCCTGTTGGGAACAGACAAAGACCTGCTCGGTGAGCGGGAACGAAACTCCCCAACAGCTTCAAGTTCCTTCTTCAGGGCCAGTAAGTCTGGATCATCTAGGTAGTAACAAGGAAGGGAGAGGGAGTCGGTGGTATGATACCTTTTATTGGACCAACAAGTAGTGATATGTTACAAGCTTTCAAACCTCTCAGGGTCCTTCATCGGGTGTCATCGTCTAGGTAGGAAGCAAAAGTGGCAGTAAAAGGGGTAGCCCCTCCTGTGACTAGAATGAACTAATCACAGTGATATATGTAATGTAATGTGTTAAATGTAAGTGTGTGCACCTACATAATAGTAATAATAGAAAAAAATAAAATCAGACAAGATTTTAAAATATATTTTTTAACTTTCCATGGTAGCCTACAGTATGCACTAAGATCATATTGGGTACAGGGACACCTTCACCTAATGTGTTACTTTTATGTTTGTAGCGCTTATTCCCAAGTGGTCTCATATTATTTTGTCACGTGTATTACTGCTGTGAAGCGCTATCTACATGGATGACACTATACAAAGATATACATACATATAAATATCAGACGGAGTGTTGCTCTTTTTTCCGTCTATACAACTGCTCCTATAAAGCCCAGATATGCCGGCATTTTGGACATTTTAGTGACAGTCTAAAGCATTTGCGGCAAACTTGGAGTGGTTCATTTTAATAACAAATATCACTAGACAATCTATCTTTCCCACAATTTGGCATTCTTTGCAACCTGTTGGCGGAAAATCATTTCAAACAAAAATGGGAATAGTATTATTATCGAAAGAATATACAAAGACACATTTGAGAAAGTGTACAGATGCGTCGACGAGTATTCTATACTTGCCTTAAACTTGCCTTGGAAAATCTGGGGCTATCACCAACAAGATCCAGGTACATGCTGGGTACATGCTGCAAACATTTCAGTGACATTGCTGCAGAGACTAATGGCCCATCGGATTAACACAGCAGGTGTCCCTGGCAGTCCCATTCAGTTTGAATGGGATTGCCAGGGACCCCCGCTGTTAATCCGATGGGCCATTAGTCTGTCTGCAGAAATGTCACTGAAATGTTGCAGCATGTACCCAGCATGTGTCCAGCATGTACTTGGGTCTTGTTGGTGATTCCCCCAGATTTGTTTTAGAATACTCGTCGGCACTACAGTAGGCTAATAAAGGAACAGAATGAAGATGGGTAGTGTACCATCCCCTATAGTGTGATTTAATCTATATGCTAAGAAATCATACTTAAGACCGCATTTTCCTTTTTTCAAAGAAATGGTATTTGAGAATCGTGTCTGTATTCTGAAGCGGAACTTGCCAATAATACCTTTTAATGAGTGTGGCTTCTTTGGATTTGCACCAGAGACTTTACTTGAAGAAGATGCCACTCTTGCCACCAGATGATGTTCATTCCCCTCCGACATGTCATCTGCTGCTGTTGCTTTGTCAGTCACGAGATGCTGAGGCACCAAATCATCACAATCGTCATCCAATATATCACCTGCAGGGAAAATAGCCTTCTTATTCTCTCTGGTTGAGATAAATAGACCTGGTTCAAAATCTACTTGTTGCTAGGAACTTGGAGTTATATTTACTAAGCAGTCTTCTGAAAGGCAAAAGGCATCTTTCCATAATGAAACACACCTTTCAAGTCAATGGACTGTACGGTGTCCTCCAGCACCGATTTGTGTATTATGGAAGAAGTGTGCCTAGTAGATATGGTCCTTTAGGCTTATACTGTACTTTTTTTCTTAGCCAAGTGTTACATATAAATTGGTCACTTTGTTTTTTTAAGTGCTATAATGGAAACCAGAGCTAATTCTCAGATGGAAAATAGCTTTAAAAACTATTTGGATGTAATGCATCAAAGTCATTACTCTGCAAAACTAGTACAATATGAAACTAATCTTACCCCAGAAAGTGCTTTCAAAAGCACTTTGTTCTAAAATCAGATTACATTTTTTGTTGCTCTAGTATTGTTAGGCGACTTTGATACATAGCCCTCATTATGCAAATAGAGGAGAAAATAACTGTGCTCTGATCCAGCTGCCATGTTTTGCAGCGAAACCACAAGTGATAGGGTGAGTGTGAGGGTCAGAGTAAAAAATTGAATTCAGACAGGGTATAATTAAAGCAGCAATCCTGAGATGTACCTCTTATTTTTAGCTACTGAGATCCATGAGTTCATGAGGTACTTAATGGATACTTACTGGCCTAATGACAAATGTTAAAGCACTCTCCAGGGAATTCTAAGTGTGTGTGTGTGTGTGTGTGTGTGTGTGTGTGTGTGTGTGTGTGTGTGTGTGTGTGTGTGTGTGTGTGTGTGTGTGTGTGTGTGTGTGTGTGTGTGTGTGTGTGTGTGTGTGTGTGTGTGTGTGTCTATATATATATATATATATATATATATATATATATATATATATATATATATATATATATATATATATACACATATATACATACACACACATATTTATAAAAATGTTTTACCAGGAAGTAATGCATTGAGAGTTACCTCTCGTTTTCAAGTATGTCCTGGGCATAGAGTTGCGATGACAAATAATACATGGTTACAAATACAGTTACATAAGTGAACATATACACACATGTACAGTCTATGCTTTCCTAAGAATATATGTACATATGCAGCACTAACAATGCTTGTAGCATTTCACAAAATGCACATGAGAGTTCAAGGAATTAAGAAGCATACAACAGGAAAAGGAATCCCTGCCCCGGAGAGTTTACAATTTAAATGGAATGTTGGGAAAGAGAGGTTCTGTCAACCTTACTGAAGTATGAAGTTCTACAGTAGTTCTTCAGTAAGAGGAACTGAGTGGAAAAGGTTGAGGTTTGAGACTGCAGTAGAGACAAAGGGGCCTATGCAGAGAGCAGCGAATTTTCGAAATTCGCCATTTTTTGGAGATAATCGCGCAGAAAACAGCAGAAAATGGAGATTTCCGAAAAACGCGCCAATTTTTCTTTTCTATTTGTAAAACTCGCCTCGCGGCTGGCGAGAACCGCAATCTCGCCAGTTTAAAAAATATCCGTATGCAGAGAGGCGCGAACGGCATCTAGCGGCTGTTCGCGCCAATAAAATGGCGCGATTGTCTCCGTTTTGCCTCGCCAAAAAAACTGCCGCTCGCGGCCATTGCAAAGGGAAAAAAAAAGGCGCAAATTTGTTTTAACACATTTCTGAAGCGCGCATCTCGCCAATTTAAACTCGCCACACGCATCCATGTTAAACATAGCAGAATTCGCACTTTTCTGCATATGGAGATTAAAACTCTCCAAAAAAGCTACTTTTTAATAAATTCGCCAATTTTAAAATTCGCTGCTCTCTGCATAGGCCCCAAAGTGGATGGAAAGAAGCAACTGTGTGCAAAGCACAAGGTACTGAGCAAAACCGAAGTTTAGACTGAGGTTGGCACAGAGTAGATTAGATCCTTGAAGGTGAGCAAGAGAACTTTGTACAGTACTGTAGGTAATACAGAATTTTATTGGAAGGCATGATAGGACTTTATAGCTAGAGATGAGCAGAGACTGGGCTCAGAGAAATTGAGATTATTCCGGTTTAACATTTTGGATGGATTACAAGGTGTGAAGCAGGGAGGCAGTAGATACTGTAACAATAGTTTAGGTCAGCGGTGCGCAAAGTGGGTGGCGCAGGATTTTTTTTGGGGGGGTCGCGTGCGGTTGCAGAGACCCCGCACTCTTCCCCGAGGCATTTAAATTAAATGCCGGGGAATCACGTAGGGCCTCTGCAACTCACTTACCTGGGTTCAGACGGGTTGCTGAAATGTGGCGCTATGGCAACAAATGACGCCGCGGTGCCATGCGGAGTGACGTCACAGTAATTTAAAAAAATAATGATTTACTACTTTTTTTTTTGATTCACTTTTTAAATGACAAAATATTTGACACTTCTCCAGTTTGAAGACAAGACAAGTTATGGACCACAAATGGTGAAAAAAGGGGATAGGGGGAGTTAGAAACTAGTGACAATTTAGTCTTTTAAAGCTTTCAGATCTAATTAAACAAGCACAAGGCACAGTACGTCTATTGAACAAGTTTCCATGGTTCAGTTTGTCTACTGCAGGTTGGCTCATTTTGCTGAAGGGAGTTACTTACTGGAAATGTCACTGCCTGTGAAGAGAGCGAAGCTGGTTCAGTGTCTCTTTGTGAGCTTTCCCTTTATCTCCCTGTACCTCACACACAAAAATAAGATTGGATAAACTTCAGGGTATAGGCTCATTGTGCGCCTGCAAAATTCTATGAACAGCGCAGCGTACATGGTCAGAGCCATATAAGAAAACAAGTTATTACATTGTTTTTGGAAAATGTGTGATCCTTGTAAACGTTAACATAATTATAAGCAAAATATGTATCTGAATATAGTCGATTCGACAACAAGTGTGTCAGACCCACCAACATTTGCACATAAAAATAGGTACCACCGTAGTTCCTCTACTCGTACTGGGTGGAGGCCCTTCCAAGGACATACTTGAAAATGAGCGGTAACTCTCCATGTATTACTTCCTGGTAAAACCGATTATAAATAAATACATTTTAAGCAATTCGTATGCAATTCGTATGCATATCAGTTAACCTATGCAGCTTATATAGTGTTTGACAATGCATTTGAATTCTATTGGCAATGTAATTCACCAAGATGTTTTTCTACCCCACTGCAATCAAATCAGCAGTAAATGCATCTGTGCTGTCTTTAATTGTTTAATTGTTATGTAAGAATGAGCTATATAAGTACAAGGGATTGCATAGGCTCCACAATCCCCTGACGAAGTGACGTTCCCCATCACGAAACGCGTAGGGAGGAGCCTAAAGTGAACGTCAATCAGGACTCTCATCCACTCTCCGGTCAGTTCATTGAACCGTGACGTCAGCACGCGCAAGTCTGGATAGCGCGAAACACACGCGACCAGAGGCAGGAGCTGACAGAGACTGGGGTGTGCTGTGGGACAGCCGGGTCGGGCGTTTGAATTGTTTTTAAACTCACGGAACTTGTGAGTTTATTTCTGCAGCTAGCTAGGATGCGTCATTAAAGTTTTTTTTACTGTATTGCGCAATCCTCTGTTGTTTGTATATCCCCACGCTGGAGACACATACAGGAGAGCAGCACAGAAAGAGAAAACATCTTCCAGAGACGGAGTTTCTTCAAGGATCCAGGAGAGACAGAATCAACACGTGGGGTTCGGGTTAACCTGTGAACGTCTGGATTTGAAGAAACAAAGATACAGATTCTCTCAACTGCATGAGACCCACTTTATATCTAGTAAGTGGGCATTTCATTTAGAGGCATACAGGGGAGAACTTCATCTACTGTTAAGTCAATACTGCGCAATGTGGTGTCTCTGTTTTTGTCTCAATCAATAGGAACACACTTGCTGCAGGAGAGTGATTTTATTCTACCCAAATCAAGGACAGAGTCCATTTCACTTATTGACTTTGAAAAGACTTCACTTCACTGATATATCCTTTATAATATATTATATTGTATTGTTAATATTATCACTTTTTGTATGCGCCAGGTATTTATTCCACTATTGTATTATTAACCTATGCAGCTTACCACACACAAAATAAACTTCTGTTTAATAGGTACAGCTGGTCTTACAGAACCCAAAAAACATGTACCTGCTAAATAGCTACAGTTGGAGAGTATAATGTTTATGTATTAAATTGATTGCAATATTGTTCTTGAATGCAAGTGGAGGGCACAAATATATATATATATATATATATATATATATATATATATATATATTTTGTGCAGGCAGGAAGTGACTCTTTAAAAACAAATCCCTTTTTCCCTGAAAAGAAAGTGTGAGATTTGCTTTGTAATTAAGAAAGCAATGGTTCTCAGCTCTGACTATCAGACTTTCATACGAGATGGTCACAAGAACTAAATAGCCCTGTAACATAGCAACACAAGTGCTAATAATTCTGACGGGTACTGCGCACAAAGAAAAAAAAATGTAACGTCAAAAACCTTAGCTTTAAAAGAAAAAGGAATTGAAGAACATTCATTTTTGTAAGGATCACATCAAAAAGTTGTTTTTATTCAACAAAAAAAGGACTCATTATTATATAAATGTCATTAACCCCGTCAGTGCCGTACATCCGACAGCACCACAGTGAGAACTTGGAGTAGCGATTACGCGGTCTTGGTCAGGCGACTAATGACCTGAATGGAAGTCCAGCGTACTCTACTTCCTGTCCAATTGCAACTACCACTACCCATGGGCGATGAACACAGCCAGCCCTAATAAACGAGCAAAAACCTCATGTGCAGGCCCTTGTGCCGTTCAAGAGGATGTCACAAGGACAGTGAAGGGGTCAAAGCAGCAGTACAAGCGTTTTTTTAAAAATAGGTTTTAAGCAGGGGGTCTCCGGAGCTGAACTGTGCTGATTTCAACTCGTGGGACTCCCTGCTTCCAGAGATACTTACCTCCATATGGGGTGCTGATATCTCTGCCGTTTAAAGGTCCTGGTTACGTGGGCAAATAGGAAGACACAAGGGATGATGTCACGGCTTTCTATTGGCCCGCATGACATTTAATCTGCCATTTCGATATCCCCAAGTTGCCCCGCCGGAGCTGCTACCGGCACCCCCTACGGAGGTAAGTATCTTGGGAAGCAGGGGGTGTGATATCAACGCGATTTTTTTTTCTCAAATGCTTGTCTATTTCACCCACTAAAGCCTTAATAGGAATAGTGTATAAGAAAATACATTACCAGTAATAACAAAACCTTAGTTCTTACTATCAGACATTGACCACCACTTATTTCACTCACCTTCTGATTCGTAATCCAAACTGGAGAAGTCAAAATTTTCCTCCAGCAGGCAGGAGTTGGCATTGGGTGACATGGGTGCAATACTGTCCCTATTACGAGCAATTTCCTCTTGAAGGCCCTTGAGCCAATTCGCAGTCTTAGGTCTTATTTTTACAACTTTGCCTTTCACCTAAAACAGGTAAAAAATATATTTTAGTGGTACAGTACAACCTTAATTCAACAATGGCTAAACCAGGCTCTGCGCATCAATGTGGTCAATTTTGAAGGAGCAAACTTGAAGAAAAGGCAAATGCAAGTCATTGTAGCAAAGTACTTTTCCTGGTCTGTAACACTTTGCAACATCGAGTAGTCAACAGGAAGAGGTAAAGGAGGAGTTACAGAACAGGTATCAAATTGTGTGCCTGTGTGATGTGTAATTTTTTCTCTCTTCACTCTGAGTCACAAAGTTTGCCAGCTTTGGGGATCTAAATCCCTCTAAGAATCTGTATCAAATGGCCTATTTCTTACATTTAACATAACTGCATGGTCATTATCCACACTAGATTTCCTTTTTAGTCAATCAAACCACATATTACCACAATTCAGCAATTCATTACCATGTACTGTATTACCACAATTCATCTCGTGTAGAAAGAAAGGATACCAGATATAAAAGATTCTAATGTTCCTTGACTTATTTAAGGTCTACACAAAAAAATGAAAGACACAACTGTATTTCCACCCACCATAGGTTTTTTGCCTACCCTGATTAGTTTGAAAGCTTTTAACTAGGGTTTAAGTGTACTACTGTACTGTATATGTTCTTTACTTTAATTCACCTTCATGCCATCCAGATCAAGAACATTCAAAGCCGTCCTGCTGTCTGCAAACGTGACCAGCATTTGCCCTCCATTGAACCTAAAATAAGAGAATCAGGGTGAACAATGAGTGCAGACAACAGCCTTGGTAATGGTTATACATAGTACAGGATACGTTTAACCATATGTACAGGGACTTGAACCCTTTTAACAGTTTATCTGGTTGAACTGAACAGGTTCAGAAAGTCAGCTGAGCAAAACATATTATATCACTGTTTTTCCCAAAGTTATAAATCAAGACACTGGGTCAGGGGCACACGAGACTGGTTAAGTTTAAAAGTTTAATGATAACATATATAACTTTAGGAATGCACAATCTTCATAAAAGAAAAGGGGCATACTTCATTGGCTCAAATGTTGTAAAAGTTTATGCTTTAAGACACATTGAGCCATATTTAATAAGCGATGCTAAGCCATAAGACACTTCCAGGCACCATCAGACACCTTATAATCCATTTATTTGCATGGGCCATAAGGTATCATACAGTGTCGGCTCTCTACTGCTTTGTTAATATGGCCCATTGTTTTTAAAATCATAATTTTCTAAAAAAAGTGAAAATACAGATTTAGGTTTCAGGAAAAATATTGGCACTCCTTACCACCCAGTACTATCCTGCATTGACCACCTCACTAAAAGTTAGTTAATCTCACTGACTTCCATGACTCACGTGCCCTTTCTCCTTTGACACTACATTATAAAATGATAGTCGCATGTCAGATGCAGTAAGTGACTTGCCCAAGATTACCCAAGGAAGTGAATCAATGACCTTGCATTTCCACAGCCGCCACTCTTGACACTACACCACATATTCTGGTGGATCATGAGCCATGTCAATTAGCATTGAATAAGCTGTAAAACATGACTATCCTTAGTATCCATCATTGTGCAATGATGATTGTTGCCATGTTGAATGAACACGTGCTTAACATTGGCAATGATGCTCTAAGCGGTGAATTTAGTTTTCTTCCAATGAGAAGTGAAATCATGAAGCCAGGCTTCATGTTATCCCAGTTTAAGTGAAGAAGTGAAGGAGCACTCGTGCTTTAATTAGGTTTACTGCCATGGGTGCTTGCTGACTGAAGAACCTCTGGTAAATCTCGAACAAGGGATTGATGCAGCACTCATGGGCTTCCAAAAGTGGGGTGTGTTATATATATATTTATTTATTTTTATCGTCATTTCGGTCCTAAACAGTGACACTACTAAACACCTCCTTTTACCCAATATGCCCTGTGGGATAGAAAAAAGAAAAAGTGAAGAAACAGTCTGCTAGGTGCCCCGATAGCACTGCCCAGCACAGCAGGCTATGACATCAGAATCATGGTGTATATGACACCAGTGCGTATAATAAAGAAAAAAGTGCATACTGTAAAAACAAGGGGTGGATATGAAAAGTGAACAGTTATTATACCAACATCATAAACTAAAATAAAACTGGAATCAGACAAAAAACAGATAGGAAGAAATAAGGTTATTCAAAACAAGTGATGGCAATTATATAGGTGATATATGGTTGTAACCAGTTCAGTAATTAAATGGCAAAGCGACCAATGAATACACAATGTAACATTTAAAAAAATAAAAAGTAATAGTAACAACATTCTAACGTCTATAAGTCCTCTTACTATCTAGCGATATTACAATATACTTCAATGCTATATATTTCATAATGTATATTTTGTACAATGTTACACTGTGTATGCATTGGTCGCTTTGCCATTTAGTTACTGTAAGGAATCTGGTGTCTCAGCGCCGTCAGCGCGACCATTGCCCACCCCCCGTCGGTACTCAGGCGTCCCAGCGACTGCAGCGCAGTTCCCACATACCTCCGTTGTCTGCCACTGGCACTCAGGCTCCTCGCCATCACAGGATTGCACCTACCGAAGAGGTGCCTGCTGAACCACGGCCTCTGCGTGTCTCCGGCTCCGTGCTCTATGCGCACACGTGCGTCTGTCACTGACCCCATGCGCATACGTACGTTAGTCACTGAATCTACGCGCACACGCGCCCTAGACGTTATGCGCACGCATTCCCAGCTTACAGAGCACACGCCTAACAGAGGCCTTTTACCCACTGCCCCCGCAGTGAGGCTTTGCCCCCAAGCACCACATGATTCCATGCAAATCAATGACTACACTCAGCTGGGCTGTAACACCTCTCTCCTATCAGGGAGGACTCCTTGCAGTCCTCCAGGCCTGCCGCCTCTTCCCATTGGCCTGCCCAGCTTTATTATGCCTGTGCTTCCCATCACTCGTCGCTCGACATAGTTCTGTATGGAAGCATTTGACTACTCTCTCAGTGACTCCTCAGGTATCGACGTGGCTTGGTCGACTAACCCCTCTGGCTCTCGACTTTGTCTCTACTTGGACTTCGTGACTTCCCCTATCCCTGACCTTGGCAACGGCAATAACTACCCTTTCTCTACTACCGGTACCGGCAAGTATTGTCTTCCTTACTATACCTGGCCTGGCAACACTAACACCACACTCCGGACGCGCTCCCTTTGCTGCGGGTGGGTGTATCCCTACGTCCCACCTCAGCACAGGGGACGGGTCTGGTCTGCGGGCAGCACCGGCGTAACAGTTACTGATCTGGTTACAACATTTACAACCTATAGAATTGCCATCTCTTGTTTTGTATAACCTTATTTCTTCCGATCTGGTTTTTGTCTGATTCTAGTTTTAGTTTATTATTTTGGTATTATAACTATTCACTTTTCACATCCACCCCTTCTTATTACAGTATGCACTTTTCTTTATCATACACCCCGATTTCTTCACTTTTCTTTTTTTTTCTATCCCGCTGGGCATATTGGTTGAAGGGAGGTGTTTAGCAGTGTCACTGCTTTTTGATTTTGATCATGAGAAAGGTCCACAGTTTAGGACCGAAACATCTATGTTTTCACAAGCACTCAACTTTTGGAAGACCGTGAGACTGCTGAATCAATCATTTGTTCGAGATCCCTGTTTAAGTGACAGGACAAAGGCAAAAGCCTTAAACCCCATAATGATGCCACTTGCGATGAAAGAAAGCAGTCAAGGGAATGCAGAACAAGGCAGGATGTTATCAGTGCATTCCACGGCTAGGTAATATTTCCTGAGCTGAGCAGCCCCAGTATTTAAACACACAGGTAATACACATTATAAGGATGTAGGCTGTCACAGGATAGGATCAAAGCAGTTTGGAGGCACTGGCGAGACTTTGGGCTTATTCACTAATATTCTATAGCCAAGTCATTCTCAAATGGCAATTGCCATTAATCTAAATAGCCATTAATTATCAATAATAGCTATATCGCTTTAGTAAATGAATCCCTAAGATCATAACTTACTCATTCTACAATACAAGTGAATAATCTCATTGATAAAATAGATTTGTGACTCATTCAGAGTTAGAGGCGCCTTTGTTTTCTTTTCTCATTTCAGTGTTACAGTGCAGGCAAAGGTTCATGACGATAGTTTTTTCTATGTGGCACATTTCCTTCTTTTATCACTTTACATTTTCCTACAGTATGTGAGAACAAAAATATCCTGAAGCAGAAATAGTTAACAATAGGATAGGGTTCTCTGACACGGCGGAGGAAGTCCAACACAGGAACTAAGTAGGAGACCATCCCCCACTTCTCTCTGGACCACTGGTGAAAGCACAGATTCTAAGATGCTATAGTGCAGCTGCACTGGAACCCTACATACAATGAGTATCCCCAAAAGATCACACGGTGCTCAAAGAATTCAAATGTAAACTCACTTAAAAATACTCTCTCTCTCTGGTTAATATGCTTTAATTCAGCATGATTTCTTACTCGCTATATTACACTCCATCAAACCCACAGCATCACCCACTCATTGTCTTTGAGAAATCTGTGCTAAGCGTGCAAGGCTCACCTTACAAGTATAACAGTGCCATAATGTTGTAATATCTGCACAAGTTCTGTACTCAGGTCTTCAGGGAACTCTGCTTTGTCTTCGGGTGTTGGGGAAAGGATGTGAACTTCAACTGTGGCATCGAGGGGGCCCTGGGAGGAGGATATTTCTTGGAATACTCTCTCCCTGGATGTCACATCAACCTCCTGAACTTCCACTTCCAAAATAGCCAGCACGGGCCTGTGTGTAGACAAACATACACTTCTCAGAGGGACAACATAAGCTGGGCTTTGACAGTATTGGGACTACACCAAATGTAATAGCTTATCTCATTTATGCTTTATTAGGACATCAAAAGTGCTTGGAAAATGTACAAGGGGAACAGAAGCTGTTAAGAAATGCAAGTTAAAAGACAGAGATGGAGAAGGATTTAAAAGGTGAAAAGATGGAATGGGGCAGTGAATTAGGCTAAATGGTCCATACATGTTATTAATTATTTTTTTCCGTGTTTGCAATTAAATTGCTTATAAATTGCTTCAGCTATAAAACCTAACACACAGGAGTTACATTATCACAGTTGAGCATCCAAGCAGTGAATAAGCCCCCTTCACTGTAGCCTGTAGCACACATTGCATGCACTAAACATTAGCAATAAGAATCATATTTGGCAGTGTTATGCTAAAATATATTCTGGGGCTGGAATACTCTGCAGCCCATTCACGTCAATGATCCCAGCTGCCATTGTGGTGGTTTAAATCTTTCATATTAGAGCGGCCTACAGTGCATTGCAAGGCAATGCATATATAATGTGTAAGGCAAAGTGTTGCGGGAAAGGATTTGTTTAAGTACAGTCATTGCACGATTATCAATCCATGGATCAATATATTAGTTGCAAATAAGTCTACAAGTCTTCAAAGAGTGAGGTTATAAGATCATAACCACACATTTGCTCAGAAGTGGAAAGCAGGTCTGGTAATAACTTCGGAGAAAGACACATCCCTCATGTCTATATTTTTGCTTCCCCATGGGCGGCAATTTTATGCAGATACCGTAAAACGATGTGGTCTTCTATTATGATCCAGGGTCAAACAGGCAAATACTTTATTTAGAAAACTTCATGATGCAGTCATTGGTAGCCAAGCTACTGATGATACATCATCTTCTGTAAGTAGAGTGTGCCAAAGACTACTTCCCACCAGAAACCCCTGGTTCAAAAGAAGTTAGTTGGTCTCCACAACACAATTTTACAGTCAGTTAATGAGAGAAAGTTGAGCATTAAAGAAACGTTCCTCTCATTCAATGGTGTTCCAGACAATTTAGCTGGGATCCTGTACTTTATAAATAGCTTATTTTATGTTAGTAAGGTGTTATCATTGTCCATGGAGATTTTGTTGCTGTTTTTTCTGATCAACATGGGCTGAGCTAGCAAGATGCATCGCATACATTCAGCTGCGAGAAATACACTCAACATGCCATATCATATGACAACTTTATGTGATTGGGGTTTCAATTTAGGATGTATTTTGGGATGTTATAAACGGTTCTATGTAATATTGGCATCGTCATTTTTGGTGCCTCATTCTTAGGCTGAACCCCATCAGTGTTTTCTGTTAAATGTTTACACACACACATTATTTTCCTCTCTCTTTATTTCTTCCCCTTTCGTCTCCACCCCTTTCCCCCCCGTCCAGTTTGATTTGCCAGTGCAACGATGATTTGACGCAACATTTTTGCTGAATTGTGAGCCCCGAGGCCAGAAAAGAAGCTGCCGTTCTGCTTTAGAGAAACTCTTGGTTCTAAAGCTCTCCAAAATAATAATAAGAAAGTAAACCCCAGTTCACATGAACAGTAGGGGCTGCTTTTGTAATCTCTTTGGAAATGAAGAGAAAATTCAGTGGGCAAAAGAACGCTTACTGCAGTCACCATACCACTACAATATAAATGACATGATTAATCCTGAATACCCACAATGTAATGACGGTCCATGAATAAAGAGTACGTTATACAGCAAAGAGTACCTGTGATCAGAAGACGGAAGTTCTGCTCTACCATAATACATCAGTGCACCTGGAGTCCACGTGTGTTTAATTTTAGTACTGAAGTCCAGATCATTGTCTAGAAGATTAATGTCTCCAGCTACACGTGGGTTTTGAACATATGCAACAGAAGATGTTAGGGCACGGTGGTTAGTATAAATTACATTTGGTAAGCAATTAATTGTATATAGCAAAGCTCACACTACATTCACTATGACAAACCATAGAGCAAATGTGTCTCATCTGCTCTATGACTATGTTGCACAGAACAGTTTCTTATAACAAGGGAAAGGGGGGAAAAGCAAAATATGACGTTGAATGTAAGCTGCTCATCAGCATAGATTTATTTTTCCTTATATATGTGTTATGTTCATTTTTATGTGTGGTGCCGTTATCCTTGCATTGTATCAATCTTCTGTATTTTGTGTTTTTTGTCTGCTTTTGTCATTATTTGCTTTCTACATTGGCACCATATCAAAATATATACTACATCTAAGTATGTTCTAGCTATAGAAAATAAAATGTAACATGGCAGGACTGAAATATCATTTTTTTTCTCTCAGCAACATGGAGGCAGCCATCTTTTATTTGTACGATCATATATAAATTTGCATGACATTGTCATTGTCTAGCACCACAGAACAACTTAGTACACATGCCACCATGTGTGTACACTGTTGGTAGCATATTCAAAGCTAATTTGAAAAGAATAATACATTCTTCAGATATACTATTTTGAGTCTGGCCTGGAGATAGCCTGTTTGCTGCTTACTTAGAAACAAACAAAGCAATCAGTACCCGATTTCTCAAACTGTAATTTCTTTCTCCACCACAACACTCTGTCTGTCCAGGCTGGAGTCCGGCACTTTTCACTTGTGTCGTAGGCTTCGGAGCCTATGTCATACTTGTAAGTTGGTCCAAAATGAATGGTTCCTTCATAGAAGTCTTTAAAAATCTACAGAAAAAAATCACAAATGTCGTCAATTTTATTTTGCCCTGAAGATAAAAAGTCAAACGGAATATGAAACATATTCAGCTTGTTTTTATGATGTGTTAGTTTGAGCATGATTTTGCATTTGTTTTGTATCCAATATTATTTTATCATTCTTTAAGACTGTTATTTTTATACTGCAGAGTGTAATGAACATATCATGATAGTATTTTAATCAAATCTGGTACATTAGGGGTTAACGTTGGTTAGATATTGACTTAAACATACAAAGAAATGTTTTAATGTCAGGTTAAGACCCTTCATGTGTCTGTGCTGATATACAAAGAGGGCTTAATTGAGGGCCGATGTCACCGATAGCCCACTAAAAGTGAAATATGTATAGTTTGTAAGGCTGGAGATGACAGCCAGATCATAGGCTAAACTTTAACATTCTTGAAATATCCCCTGTGCATCCCAGAGATGTGACAAACAGGTCACCCCTTAGTCTGAGGGCTATATTAAATATAGGATATCCTGGGTTGACATCTATTCTGAATAACAGCTACATATTTGTCACCATTCCCTTCCCTAAAGCCTTAAACAAACAATATAAACATGATTCTCCTGAACTTAAATATCAGCACGGCTAAAGTCATTCAAATAAAAGTCTCCTGCTTGCTTCGTCTCTGAGATATTTTAATTCATAGCCAGAGTATGTACGCACATTCTCTCCTGACAATATCCTATGAACTATAGAATTACATGTTCCCCTTCTTTTTGTACGTCTACTAAAATACCACTTACAGTAGATTGTAATACGTTTGATTAAATGCTAATTCATGCTTTAATTGCTTTACATCCTGACAATTGTGAATCATTCCCTCAAAAAAAAACACATCAATTATCTTAATTGAGCTTATAATGCTGCATTATGCATCCTTTCCTAGTCAAGAAAAAGATAATGGCCCATTAGAACATGTCAACTGTATTCCTGTTACTTTCATAGTACAGTGAATACCTATTAGTTAGGCTGAAAGCCTTACAGCACCAAGCCAGACCTAATAATGTAAATCATTAGATTTGTAGAAGTGCAGAACAATAGACCAACATCAAAGTTCTTCATTGATTAAGTTTTAATATACAAAGATTTCGAAACCTCACCAATGTATCCTTCACAGAGACAATACACATGAAGAAGAGACCTATAAGATATCAAAGCTCAATACATTATGATTTAATTGTAGCCCCAAGTACTAATTCATTCTCACATTTCCATGTTGAACCACTCAAGTGCTTTCTGTCTTTGCTTTAATAGTAATACATAATAATAATAGTTTTTTTCATGTATAGCGCTGACGCAATGCTATACAAAGATTTATTTTGCAGGCACAAGTTCTTTGGCCTGCAGAGCTTACAATCTATTTTTTAGGTGCCTAGAGCACAGGGACAAAGTGACTTGCCCAAGGTCACAAGAAGCTGACACCGGGATTTGAACCAGGTTCCCTCTGCTTCAATTGTTTTCAGAGTCAGCACATTTTCATGCATTAAAATAGGTTAATGCGCCAAGGCCCTCTTACAGAAACATTGATTTGAAATGATTAATTTTAATTAAAATGTTGCGCATCTTAGTGCAAATTATTAACGTCTTTGCTCTAACGTTTTAAATACAGTTACAGCTCAACATCGTTATAACGCGATCCGTTATTATTTATTTATAAAATATTTTACCAGGAAGTAATACATTGAGAGTTACCTCTAGTTTTCAAGTATGTCCTGGGCACAGAGTAAGACAAATAATACATGGTTACAAATACAGTTACATAAATGAACAGGGTATACATTATATACAAGACATTGCGTGCACAGTTAAAGAAAATATATACAGTATTATGGGCGTATGAAACAGTTACAGACCAGATTAAAATGTGAGACAGCCTTAGATTTGAAAGAACTTAAACTGGTGGTGGATGTGAGAGTCTCTGGTAGGTTGTTCCAGTTTTGGGGTGCACGGCAGGAGAAGGAGGAACGGCTGGATACTTTGTTGAGCCTTGGGACTATGAACAGTCTTTTGGAGTCTGATCTCAGGTGATAAGTGCTGCAAGTGGTAGGGGTGAGGAGCATGTTCAGATAGCTGGGTAGCTTGCCCATGAAGAATTTAAAGGCAAGACAGGAAAGGTGAACTTTGCGCCTAGACTCTAGTGATGACCAATCTAGTTCTTTGAGCATTTCGCAGTGATGTGTGTTGTAGTTGCATTGGAGAACAAAACGACAAATTGAATTGTAGAGGGTGTCAAGTTTGCTAAGGTGGGTTTGAGGTGCCGAGCCATATACTATGTCTCCAAAGTCAATAATTGGCATTAGCATCTGCTGTGCGATACGCTTTCTGACCAGGAGACTTAGGGAGGATTTGTTCCTGTAAAGTACCCCTAGTTTGGCATAGGTCTTGGTTGTCGCGAATCCGCTTATAACAAGATGCAAGCGTGGCTCCCAATTTTTGTATTCATGAATACGTTACAACACGATTATTGGTATCTTAAATACTTTATTGTACAATGCATACAATTGTACATTATTTCTAACGCGATCCACTTATAGCGCGATGTGATTCTTTGGACCCCAAGCACAGCGTTATAAGGGGGTTGAGCTGTATTTGTATTAATAGCTGATCTCTGAAATACATTATATTTTATATTTCTTTTGTTATCAACTGTTTTTATTTTATCTCAGTTTAACAAGGATACCGAAAAAGAAATAAAGGATGGGAAGGAGTAAAGAAAAATAAAATAAGTTACAGGGAAAGAAGGGGGGGTACAATATTGTTCACCTTCACAATGACAATCTCCAGCTTACACCAGACATACATGAATCGTTTCACAGTGGTCAATTAAAGTGGGACCGATATCGAGTATCTCGATTCAGTCTTTGGTCAGTGCAGGGAGTCCCAGCCTAGAGCAGGTAAGGATCAGTCAATAAGAACTGATTAAGTATGGTGGATTGCGTCGGGTGACCAAAAGGAAGAAAAGAGGACTCGCACTTAGAACGTTATGCTTGCAATGTCAAACAAGGGGAATTTTATATTCTCAATCCAGAGATCCCATATGAAAGCTAATTTTTCAAATGTACAGTACCATCAAAGCGGTCCTTTTTTTTTGTCTGGAATTGGACCTCCCCACGCCGCGGCCATGCACCTCGTTGAGGATATATGTATGATTAGTTTATGCATCCTATTATCTATATGCTTGCTAGGCCCGAGTAAAAGTGCTACCCAAGGGTTAGGTTAGGTAGGAATGCTAATCCCAAAATTTCGTTGATAAGAGTGAATACCTTATTCCAGGTATGGACACGTTCACCATACATAGAATAGGAAACCTGCTTAACCACAGCCCTGGAAACAAAGGAGTGAGTAGCTTTTATTATTTTATTGATATAGATGCGATGGATTCCCAAACATCTTCCCATTCTTGGTCTTTTCTCCCTTGTTTGTTCCACACGCATCATTTTGCAATTTCTAATAAAATGAGTAAAGGAGGAGTTAAGACGCAGTTATAGAATGCACCAATTAGAAGGACATGAAGCTAAATAAGCGCCTGTGTCTCATTTTTGTTCTACCTTTCATTTGTTCCACACAAAAAATAGCCACGTTTAAGGTGGCATAACTTTATTGCTTCTAATAAACTGCACCAGATGTGAGAAACTGTTTCTAGCATTTGATGCAACTGTGCACTTAAATATGGTATAGTGTGTCAAAATACACTTTTCTCTGAGCTGAGCCGTAGAACCCCATGGTTCAAACAATAACAAACTCTCAGGAACTCATTGCGTAGTCTATCACGGCCGGCAAGTCTGCAAATACTTTTGTGTGCTAGACGTTACATAAAATATGTGTGCCAGACATGGTATAAAATATTGTTGTAGTATAATAGAACATACTTTTCCATTGGCCTTTTGAAGTTGAAGTTGATCAAATTCCAGGAGCTTTTTCCAGTCTTGACGCTTAATAGAATAAAACACATCTTCATACGACAGGTCTAGGCGGTAGTTGAAATCCCCGCACCAGAACACATAGTCATGGGAGAAGACATTTCTGCCCTAATACAGAAAGACAGAATAAATATAAACGTGTCCATAAGATTACGGACGTGTTACATTGCGTTTATAAGTAACGTGTGTCGGTAGAAACACATTCCCATGTTAACCAACAAAAACACCATTTAGTAAACAACTTCCAAAAGAATTGATTTCTTTAGACAAATGTAACGAACGTTGGACTGAAAAGTCACTTATATTTTCCTTTAACAAACCAGTAATACTTTCTTTTAACCGCAGATTAGTAATTGCTTGTTCTTGCAACCATAATGATGTCATCTTACTTAAAAACCACTCTCCCTCAATTAGAGGAACAAGCAGAAGAAAGGAGAGAATATAGGACAGGTGGTTCCTGACCAATGCTGTGACATGACACAGTTACACCCTTCCATGTTCAATCGCACTATTTTTACAATTGAAGTCAACGGGAAATTTCGGACGGAAACTGCTTGATCGGCGGATATAGAATAAGTCCCTTAGACCAGCGTTTCCCAAATGGTGGGTCGCGACCCGGCACCGGGCCACGGCACCAAAATTGCCGGGTCGCAGCGAGGCTGGCCGCGCGGTGTCTCCCGTCCCCCCTGCTCAATTTTTAAAAAATGGCGGCGATTCCCCCCGCGGTCCCGCGCGCTTGCGCAGGGCCCGTTCCCTTCCTCCCCCCCGCTCCCAACGTGGGACAGAGGAGGAAGTACCAGCTCTCTGCGGCCCGCATCCCCCCGCGGCCAGCTTCCCGAGCTCACCTCCCGTGGCACCCCCTCCCGAGCCCACCTCCCGTGGCACCCCCTCCCGAGCCCACCTCCCGTGCCCCCAAGCCCACCTCCCGTCCCGGGCAGCAGGGGATATCGGGGGCAGCAGGGGAAAGCGTCCGGCGGCAAGGTAAGTCACCCCACCCAGTCACTGCCTTCCACCCAAGTGCCCCTGGCCCCCTCCCTCCCACCCAAGTGCCCCATGCCCCCTCCCTCCCACCCAAGTGCCCCTGGCCCCCTCCCTCCCACCCAAGTGCCCCTGGCCCCCTCCCTCCCACCCAAGTGCCCCTGGCCCCCTCCCTCCCACCCAAGTGCCCCTGGCCCCCTCCCTCCCACCCAAGTGCCCCTGGCCCCCTCCCTCCAACCCAAGTGCCCCTGGCCCCCTCCCTCCCACCCAAGTGCCCCTGGCCCCCTCCCTCCAACCCAAGTGCCCCTGGCCCCCTCCCTCCCACCCAAGTGCCCCATGCCCCCTCCCTCCCACCCAAGTGCCCCTGGCCCCCTCCCTCCCACCCAAGTGCCCCTGGCCCCCTCCCTCCAACCCAAGTGCCCCTGGCCCCCTCCCTCCCACCCAAGTGCCCCTGGCCCCCTCCCTCCCACCCAAGTGCCCCTGGCCCCCTCCCTCCCACCCAAGTGCCCCTGGCCCCCTCCCTCCCACCCAAGTGCCCCTGGCCCCCTCCCTCCTACCCAAGTGCCCCTGGCCCCCTCCCTCCACCCAAGTGCCCCTGGCCCCCTCCCTCTCTCCCTCCCACCCAAGTGCCCCTGGCCCCCTCCCTCTCTCCCTCCCACCCAAGTGTCCCTGGCCCCCTCCCTCCCTCTCTCCCTCCCACCCAAGTGCCCCTGGCCCCCTCCCTATCTCCCTCCCACCCAAGTGCCCCTGGCCCCCTCCCACCCACCCAAGTGCCCCTGGCCCCCTCTCCAGTCACTCACATCCGTCGTTGCCTGTAATTCACTGTTTGTGTCTGTGTGCGTATAGGGGAGAGCGAGTGTGTGTGTGTATCTGTATTAGTGTGTATCTGTATTAGTGTGTGTGTATTAGTGTGTGTGTGTGTGTGTGTGTGTAGCAGTGTCTCTGTGTGGCTGCTGTGTGTGTCAGTGGCTGTGTGTGTGTATCAGTGGCTGTTTGTGTGTGTATCAGTGGCTGTGTGTGTGTCTGTGTGTGTATCAGTGGCTGCGTGTGTGTGTGTGTGTGTATCAGTGGCTGTGTGTGTGTCTGTGCAGGCCCTATAGGCCAGTATAGGCGATAAAATTTTTAGTGGGTCACGAAGGAAAAGTTCAAAAATAACCGGGTCACGGAAAAAAAAGTTTGGGAAACCCTGCCTTAGACCGTACAAAGTAGTGCGGAGCTAAATGGCACTTCGAGGCCCATTCAAATGAATGGGATGGAATGTACCTTCTTGCTTAGCACTGCTTAGTAAATATATCTCTAAACCCCTCAAACATGCCACTATCAAAGCTTCAATTTGATGCTAGGAGGGGCTGCAATTGTAAAGCCCCTTAAAGCAAATGGGGGGAAAAAAAACACTCCAACTTTACAGGCAACAAATTGAATTTCAGGTCTATATGCCCATGGGTGCCAGAGGAGCAACGGCACTAGAGTGGCACAGCCACTGTTGCAGATTGAAATCATGCGATCACTCCTTGGGAGCGATCTAGCAATCATGATGTTGCTCATGGCGCAAACAGGAAGGGAGTCTTCCTCTTCTATTCCTGTTCAGTTCGCATTAGCGTTCCGTCTGTGCTACTTATCCGCTTAACCCCTGAGCAGAACAGCGAGTATAGCTCTTACCATGGGGAAGCTGAGTTTCTGAGTGATCTCTTTATAATCTTCATTCCGTTCTTTCACCTGGTTCTGTCCCGCGGTGAAGTGACTGCAAATGAAGCAGAAGCTGGTGCTGTAGAACTGGAAACGGATGGCCACTGCTCCTTTGTTGCCAGTTTTTCCTCCCATCCCAGTCTTAACGGTGTCCATCGCTACATCTCTGGCCAGGAAAAAAACAAACCAAATAAAAAATATTCCTCGAGCTAGTTTTATAAATATCTAGATGCCATTTTTTGCAGCCCTTAAAAGTTATGGTTACCACCTTCCAAACAAGGGAAGTAGGGGCACTTACTCCTGATTATCGATGACACACCTGTGCAGTTGTCATTTGACTTGAGAACTGATGGTACAGTACATGCCATGAAAGCAACATGTAAAAAAAACTGGTGATTTAAGCCAGCGATGCGCAAACTGGGGGGGCGCGAGATTAACTGCAGGGGGCGCGGGGTTTACAGAGGCCCCGCGCGCTTCCCGAAGGCACTTAAATTAAGCCTCTGTAAACCTTACTTACCGTGGTTCAGCCGGCATCTGGAGTCACGTCACCATGGCAATGCGGCGTCAAATGACGCCACAGGGTCATGTGACGTTGCGGGGCTATGGCAACGTGACGTCATGGCGCCCAGACGCCGGGAACCAAGGTGAGGAGGAAGGGAGTGGGCACGCGGAGAGGAGGACAGCTGGCAGGGGATTGCAGGGGGAAAAGATTGTGCTCCCCTGATTTAAGCCACTGTGTTGTTATCATGTCTGACATTGTCTAAGCAAGTTGAAGCACTGAAGCTATGAGCAAGATGAGGGTATGAGGGTATGGGGCTAACAATGTGCTTATGTATGTATGTGTATGTTTATTTATATAGCACCATCCAGATACATAGCGCTTTACAGCAGTAATACACATAATATTATAACACATAATGGGAATGAGCGCTTCAGACATAAAACAATAGGCAAATGAGTCCCTGCCCCAAAGAGCTTACAATCTAAGTAATGTTCAAAGTGCCTGTGAATGGGGGTGGTGAAAACCGCTACTTCTTTATTTACAAACTTGCATTTTATTTTCAAAGAACAAGGGATTTATCTGAGAAAATCTGTCTCCCTTTCTATTTTTAAAGCAGAAAAGTTGCTTACATATTGTTATAAATACAGTCCACAGAGTTTTGTCCCAATGTTTAATAAAGGTTGATCTTTTTTTTAAATGAGCCCGGATAACTACCCCTTGTTAGCCACTTTGAACACACAGATATATGTAAATACTGTACACCAAAACCTTTTAAAATAGTGTATGAAGAGCTTTGCCCCATGATTTTAAATGGATTGTCCAATTTTGCATTGATGCAGAAATACTGTACAACTACTTTTTAATGTCACTTTAACCACTAAGTAACAAAGTCAATTAAAGCTGCAACTCAATAAAACCACTTATTTAAATAATTTTAGCATGTTTCATTGATATTTTTTAAAAGCATTTAAAACACGCTACTAAACATAACTATGCACAGTCCATCAAAAATACCAAATGATATAACTTTACTGTTTTGTTTTTTTTGCTAGTTTCTGACTCATACAGTATCTGAGGAAAAAAATGACATAGCAGTTCCAAAGACACTACGTAATAAAGCTGTAAGGAAATTCATGATGGCTGGTTTAAAAATGTACTCAAGTGTATAATCAATATTATAGTATTTCAGCAAAATGGAAACTACTCGAGGAAATATAAAGACAAGTAACAAATCTTGCTTCAAGCAAAAATATTATAATTTATAGGGCCACCAGCAACTTTCCCAGTATCCAGAACTACAGTCTTGACTTGGCCCCATGTTGTTGAGCGAGCGGGAGGCGGAGAGAGGGGTTGTTGATTTCATACATCATATATAGAGTTCCAGTATGAAGTCAATATAAGATTACACGGTTTTATTGTTGAAACTCGACTCGGTCCACACCTGGGACCTTTATCTTGAACTCTATTGGACACTATGTATGTTCACCCGGGCATTATCTGGCATGACACACACTCACATACATTGTCCCCTACACTTAAATAGTATAAGAACTTAACTAGTATAAATCAGACTACTGGAGAGGGTGCTGCTTTCAGAATACCTATAGAGTACTGCATAAATATAACAAAGGGATAGGCACACCATAAATAATGTCTTTCATTGGCCCAATGCTTTCGCAACCCTCTGGAGGCTCTTGATTATGGCTCCAGGGGGTAGTCAAAACATTTGGCCAATAAAAATGTTATATATATTTTTGCATATATACATAAATACATACATACATACATAAATATACATACATACACACACACACACACACAGGCGGTACTCGCTTTACCGACGAAATGCGTCCCGCTAACCATCGTCGGTTAACGGACTGTCGGATTGTGGGTTTTACATATCAGGACATAACTATCATCTGTTCCTTAGCAGGTCTTAAAATTAGGTAAATACAACCTCAGATGAACAACAACACATGACATATTACACCGTGTCATGTTTTATTTAACAAAAATAAAGCCAAAATGGAGAAGCTATGTGTGAAAAACTAAGTACACCCTTACTGCTTCCATAGGAATTAAGATGCTTAGTAGCAGACAGGTGCTGCTAATCAAATGCCCTTGATTAATTGATCATCAGCAAGTGTGACCACTTCTATAGAAGCCAAAGTTTTAGCAGTTTGCTGGTCTGGAGCATTCAGGTGTGTGTTAACACAATGCCAAGGAGGAAAGACATCAGCATTGATCTTAGGGAAGCAATTGTTGCTGCCCATCAATCTGGGAAGGGGTATGTAACAGGGGAGTTATCCCTGTTCAGGTAATGTGCCTCTAATCCAGCAGTGTGGTGGTTAACTGCTGGTAGTCAATTAACAAACACCATCTGCCTGATTAGATTGCTTAGAAAAGTCTGTCTTTTGAGACAGGAAGAGAGACTCCTTAGCTCACACCTGAGCTGAACTTGGAGACAGAGCAGAGATTGTACTTGACTCTCACAACTTGTCTTGAGCCCTGCCAGAAGAAACAGCAGACCTGCTTTCAAGACACAGGGGAAACTTCTAAACCTGAATGCTGACAAAACCTGAGGAAAGGTAGCAATGCAAGAACAGAGAAGATTTTCCCTCCAAACCACAAGGAACAGATAAGACTTTCATTTATGAGACTTTATATATCTGCTTATTTCATGCTATATGTTTGGGGCTGGGAGACATGCTTATCTAAAGGGAGTGTGGGCTGCATACAGTAGTATTTCACTAGAAATACTCCCAAGTGAATAGAAGCTTTGCTTACCCCTTGTTTGGATGGTTTCCTGATGTTAAGGAAACAGGCGCAATAAAAGCCTTATTTAATTTCACTATAACCAGACTCCCTTTCATACCTCTGTGAGCGTCCGCCTACATATGGTGTCCGAAGTGGGACGAGAGGTGGTTCTTGAAGTTAGAAGGAACCCGGAGTTTGGCCTTTGAAATTTTTTATGTTTTTTGCCTACAAACAGCCTGACCAAAGATCTCATGCAGCAGAGACAGAGTTAAAGGGACACACCCAGGCAGGAAACTTACACTGCACTGAAACTTACAAAACCACAGATGGACTCTTTTCCCGAAAGAGAAACTGCTGAAGCAGGTAAACCTTATTTGCCTATCACAATAAAGTGTAATATGGTCATTGAAATAGGGGGTTTGCCTTCCAGCCATAGTCAGGGTTTAAGAAGTGAGTGAGCCCTTAAAGGGATAGGCGTTTGTTGTTTTCAAATGTTTAGCTGAAGCAGTGAATACAAATTGTGACCCATGAGTGGTACTGATTCTGCAAGTAAAGGCTGCCACACCGCATAGGACTACCAGCTGTGAAAATTGATGCAAGACTGTGCTGAAGCAGGGGAATTTTAAGTAAACAAGTGCTGAGGGTAAAATTGCCTACTAGAAAAAAGGAATTGCTGAACAGTGTAAAAAATATCCCAAAGTGTGAAGAGTGAATGTCATAATACCCAAAGTTGAGACTGAACTCAAGCAGAAAATCACATTATTTGGCTGAAGCAGAGAGATTGCCCCTAGCAAGTAAATGGTGTAAAGCAAACATAAGTTTTTACCTAGCAACTACACATCCAACATACCTAATGAGAGATTATACCTAGCAAGTAAATGGTGTAAAGCAAATAGATGTTTTGACCTAGCAACTGCACATCCTGTATACCTGATGAGAGAAAATGCGTGCACACTACTGCTGATATTGTAAAACTTACCCAAGAAAAAGAAAAAAGTCTACACAGATGCCTGTGAGAGCCACGACCTCTACAAGCAAAATATGCCCACCTGTAAGACTACCACAATTGGTTCCAGCAAATACAGTGGCAACAGCTGCAATAGCGCCTCCTGAGGTCAGGAAGAAAACTACACCTGAGAGCCCCAAAATGGAGGACAAGATGCAGCGTTCTTGTAATGAACCCTACCCCACGGAAGAGTGGCCCTTCCAGTCCAATAAGGAGGAAGACATCTCTTACGGGGAACCCGAACCGAGTCACATCCACAAAACACCCCAAGAATGGTGGGGGTGCCTGAACTCGGCACGAACAGAAAAGACCGCTCTCTATGATGACTTATATGGTCGACAAGAGAAAGAGCGGGAGCAGCAGATCACCCAATATTTCTGTCAGATAAAGCAACTGCAAGAAAAGCCTGGCTTATATAATGACGCTGTTTAAGTATTAAATAAAGAAGGAGACCCCAGTATTCCTGATGGGACGGAGTCATCCAAAACAAAAAGGCAGAAAAAGAAAAAGAAAAGCGGTTCTTCACTTACCGTGGAAGGAACAGACACGTCCGCAGACCCTGTGGGCATCCGCCTACAGGGTATAAGGCCATTTCCAAACAATTTAAAGTCCATCATTATACAGTGAGAAAGATTATTCAAAAGTGGAAAACATTCAAGACAGTTGCCAATCTTCCCAGGAGTGGACGTCCCAGCAAATTCACCCCAAGGTCAGACCGTGTAATGGTCAGAGAAATTGCAAAAAACCCAAGAGTTAAATCTCAGACACTACAGGCCTCAGTTAGCATGTTAAATGTTAAAGTTTATGACAGTACAATTAGAAAAAGACTGAACAAGTATGGTTTTTTTGGAAGGTCGCCAGGAGAAAGTCTCTTCTCTCTAAAAAGAACATGGCAGCATGGCTTAGGTTTGCAAAGTTGCACCTGAAGAAACCACAAGACTTCTGGAACAATGTCCTTTGGACAAATGAGACCAAAGTGGAGATGTTTGGCCATAATGCACAGCACCACGTTTGGCGAAAACCAAACACAGCATATCAGCACAAACACCTCATACCAACTGTCAAGCATGGTGGTGGAGGGATGATGATTTGGGCTTGTTTTGCAGCCACAGGACCTAGGAACCTTGCAGTCATTGAGTCGGCCATGAACTCTTCTGTATACCAAAGTATTCTAGAGTCAACTGTGAGGCCATCTGTCCGACAGCTAAAGCTTGGCTGAAATTGGGTCATGCAACAGGACAATGATCCCAAGCAAATCTACAACAGAATGGCTGAAAAAGAAAAGAATCAAGTTGTTGCACTGGCCCAGTCAAAGTCCAGACCTCAACCCGATTGAAATGCTGTGGCTGGACCTTAAGAGAGCTGTGCATAAACAAATGCCCACAAACCTCAATGAACTGAAGCAACGTTGTAAAGAAGAGTGGGCCAAAATTCCTCCACAACGATGTGAGAGACTGATGAAGTAATCGTTTTCTGTATGACTTTAAGTTATTGCTGCTAAAGGTGGTTCTACAAGCTATTGAATCATAAGGTATACTTAGTTTTTCACACATGGCTTCTCCATTTTGGCTTTATTTTTGTTAAATAAATCATGACACGGTGTAATATGTCATGTGTTGTTGTTCATCTGAGGTTGTATTTACCTAATTTTAAGACCTGCTAAGGAACAGATGATTGTTATTATGTCCTGATATGTAAAACCATAGAATTCAAAGAGGTGTACTTTCTTTTTCACACAATTGTGTATATATACATATACATATATACACATATATATACATACATACATAAAAAGATAGAGACAGCTGGCACTCCAAATGCAATGATATAGTGCTGTGCATGTTCTATAGGAATCAATAGTAAAAAGTAGTCAACCCCAAAAGAGCAAACAAAAAACAGCACTCAGTGGTAATGATGCAAAGAAAAACACTGTATTAAAGATGGTATACAAGCACACTTAGTGGTAAGGATGCAAAGAAAAAAACTGTATTAAAGATGGTAAGTGTGCTTGTATACCATTTTTAATACAGGGTTTTTCTTTGCATCATTAACACTGAGTGCTGTTCTTTGTTTGCTTTTTTGGGGTTGACTACTTTTTACTATATATATATATACATACATACATACATACATATATACATACAACTGTCGGTTCCCTTGAAACAGGGATCTATGTTCTATAAGAATAAAACACATCTATTTTCCACTTTAATCAAGTCTGTGAGTCCCTTGTACTCGACAGTTGTTTATATTTGCTCTACTAGTGCACCCAGGCCCGTTAACCATGGGAGTATCGCTCCACTTTATCCCTGGAGCTTCAACCTCTTCAGTGGAAGGACCAGCAGTAAAGCAAATTCTTTATGTTCTCTTCCTATTACAATATGAGTGAAGTCTGCAAAAATGCACCCACCTGATGAAAGGCATATGATATGGTCTTACAAAAACAAAGAGGCAGACGCCCACGAGTTGCCCTGTGGTCAACAGAATGTATCGATTAGATCTGGAGAGAGCCAGCTGAATCTGCTCTGCCCACATCTTCCGATTTGTTGTGCTGAAATGAAAAGAAACAATATTAAGGAACCGAAAAACAAAATGACAGAAATGAAACAATATATTTTTATTTATGTAGCGCCAAAAGTGTACTCCACGCTTTACAAAGACAATACAGTACAGGGAATTATAATAATACAATAAACGCAGCAAAGTCAGACAATAGGAAAGGAAATCCCTGCCCAGGAGCTTACTATCTAAGTGAGGAGTGACTGCTACCAATTTTAGATTGGCTGACCTGGCATTGACAATGTTTCCTGCGCTCAGCTCAACCATCTCTTCAAATCCTACTGCAAATATGTCAGGAGGGCAGCTCCCATCATCTATGGAGTGATAAAACACAACAAACATACTGTACTTTGAACTGTAGATCACTTCAGGCAAGTACATGAAAAGAGGTGAAGTAAAATGTAGCTCAAACCGCTTGGTTTTAAAGTCATCCACAAGAGTTAGTTTCATAAACATATGTATTGCTCAGCATTCCTAGATTGATACCTGTGCAGGCAGTGGTTTATAGATTACAAACCAGCCGTTCCAAACTGGTTTCATTCTGTACCACATTTGGAAAACTGAGCAAAACTATCAGCACCATTCAGTTTTCAAGTGTTTCAAAGTATCAATAAGTACATTTTGGAAATGTTGTAAGTATTACAATGTATAGTGATTTTAGTGAGAATACTGTGCTTGATGTTTTGCTTTTCCCCTATCCAGTCTTTTACACAGCAGCTAAAGCTGAAGGTTTAGAAGCCACAGGAGTGATCCTGGACATTTTGTACCAACAGTGGTACTTCTATTTATAGCACAGGTCAGTAGCCTTAGATCATAAAGTACTGTATATGTTACTAGAGCAATTATTCCATCCCACACTTACCCTGAAAATCAGGAAGCCCAGAGAGCTTCGGAGAATCTAGCAGCCAGTCTGTGAGTTCACTGCAGCTGAGGATATTGCTCCGAAATTGCTTTCCTCCGTTTACGTTCCAGGTTCCTACTGCAACGCGGGTCCGTTTGAAATTTGTGAATTCAAACTGGCGTTCTGACATGGCTTTTAAGACACTGGGAATCACTGTGGTATGACAAAAAAAGTCTGAAGATTTAGTTGCACATAGTAAAACGCAACCTAGCAATAAACAGGAAACATCTAAACATGTAATACAGTGTTTTTCCACTCTCTCTTCAGGATGCTCAAGCCAGGTCATGGTTAATACACACATATAATAATAATACAAAGATATGTTTGTTAAAGCACTTAGTATTTCTAAACTCTCATCTGGCAGGGGTTACAAGAGAAAAGGATTGAAAATTACAGATGTCATACTTTATTTAGTCTACCTGTGTCTTTGCTGTCCTGAGCAGGGATTCCTTCTCCTATTGTGTTAAAAAAATGTAATTGACACATTTATTGTATCTTATATCTATTTTGTTTGGTTTCAAACCTATTCATACTTTTTCTTATCTCTTCAGGTAACACCAAGCATACATCTCTCCATACTTCTTTGAGTTGTCTGAAGCTTCTGAATGATCTTCACATTTCGGGTCCAAGTTTCACAGCCATACCTGAGCACAGGCAGGAGTTTCCTTGAAAGATTGTTCATTTTAAATGAGCTCAATCCCATCTTCATTCTCCTATTGTTACTTGGCAGGAAAGGTAGACATAGGTGCCTATGCTAGTAGCCTTCATAACCCACTTATCAAGGCTTTTTAGCTGTTATCGGCCAAAAATGCCTACAGCGATTCAGTAAGCCTCGATAAGTGGGCTGAATCACCAATTTTTGCTGCCGTCAAAAACAAATCACCAAGTGAGCGGCGATAAGCCACTTATCGCCAGTTTTGAAACTTGTGCAATTCTAGTAGCCTCAATAAGGTTATCGAGGCTCTAGAATGGTGATTTCCTCCCAAAATCCTCTCGCCAAAAAAAGTTGTCGTGAAACTGCCAAGAAGCTTCAGAAGCGGCGGTGGCGGCGAGAGAGGGACTTGCATCGGATTGATGCTGGGGGTCTCCAGAGCTGATACACAGCACCGGAGGCCCCCGACATTAATCAAGATGCAGAAAAAATGCATTTACAAGCAACTTCATTACCTTAGTGGCTAACCACTAAGGCAATGAAGGGGTTAACTACCGGTGCCCGGTTTATTATGGGTAGCGGGGGTGGGTGAAGGTGGTAATTTGCCCTTGGTGGGTGTTTAGGCCTTGCAGGTGGAGTAAACCCCTTCATTACCATAGCGGTTAATACCACCCGGTAGGCATAAACATCCATCCTTGAGGCTACTACCCCCTTCACCCAATCCGTCTACCCCCAATAAAGAAAAATAAACACAACAAACTTACTAAACACCACAACAATAATAGAACTAAAAAGCCTCAACTACACATCAATAAAATTATTCTAACACCAAAACCGCAAAAGAATAAAAATTATATTATACCAAAATAATAGAATACAATTAAAGAAACACCTAACCAACAAAACAAATCAAGAAATAAAACCACTAGCCAATCCTAAAATGTACTAAAAACAAGCCATCCAAATTCCAAACAATTTAATCAAAACAATAAACAGAAATAGAAAAAATAACAATCAATTCAAAACAAGCCCTCCTTTGACAGAGGCGAACATGAGATCGCTGACTCCTCGCCAGTTTTGGGCAGTTTGCTATTGCAGGTCTTCTGAGCTTTCTGAATACCGTGATAACAATGCTAAAAAACTGGCAGTGTAACAGGACCAGCGAGTTGGTTTATGAAGGCTACTAGCATAGGCCCCATAGTCTTCAACGTCTAGTTCTATTCCATGTATTTTGATCTTTGCAGAGCTGACATTTGTTGAAAATCACTTTGGTCTTGCTGAGATTTATACGGAGACCAAACTTCTTACTTGCTGCAGCTAGTTCTCCTATTCGTTGCTGGAGTTCTTCTGGACTTGTGACAAAAATAACAATGTTAGCTGCAAATCATAGGTAACTCAATTATTCACCATTTATTCGGCTACCTTTTTCTTCCCAATGCAATGTTTTGAATAATTCTTCTAGTGTTGCTGTGAAAAACTTTGGTAACATGGGGTCTCCCCGTCGCACTCAGTGGCTGATCCTTATCTTGCTTGTATCTTCATGTAATCTAATGGTTGATGTGGCATTCTCGTAAATATTCTTCATAATGTCAATGTACATCTCTTCAATGCCTTAAAAACAGCAGAGGTGTAGACAGAATCAAATAAATGTTCCTAATTTACAGATCCTAACATGAGTGTGAGATTGCATAATTACTTTGGGAAATCACTTCTTGTACAACTTGGATATGGTTAATTTTGTTTTATCCACTGCAAAATCTTGCTTGTTCTCTAGGCAAGGCAAAGTATAGGGTCTGTTGCAGCCAATTATGGTTAGGTAGTGTGTCCACGGTGTGAGTCAATGAAAGTCTTAATAGTGTTGCTCACCAGAGGTAAACGTCCGGAATCCGGATCTGCAGAACAGATAGTAGACAGAATCCCAAGGAGGAGGAAGCAGTGTTAGTAGACAGGTCACACACAGAGGTCCAGGGCAGGCAGCAAAGGAAACGAAGTCAGGTGACAGGCGAAAGGAAGTCCAGGGCAGGCATCAAACAGGAGGGTCAGGGGGCAAGCCGAAATCAGGAACCAGGTAATCCAACAGTAGAAAGCAAACAGCAGCAGGAAGCAACACAGCTAACAGGTAGCAGGAAAGTTGTGAAGGAAGAGACTGTAAGGTGCCTTCTTATAGACCAGGGAATTCGCATGCTGTGGTTAGTACAGCTGACAGCTAAGAGACTGTAGACCAGGAAGCAGACCTTTCTAGTTGAGCCCTGACACCAATTAGTGAGTATCTTCATAAAATTTTTGTGAGGGTCTTCAAGTCTTCTTTGTCTCCATACTTGTGTATCAGGATAACTCTGGCATTCCTCCATTGTTCTGGCATTTTCCTGTTCTTCAAGAAGCATATAAAAAGTTTTGCAAGGATTATCTTTAATTCTTCGCCAGTTTCTTTCAAGATTTCATTTGTAAATCCATCTTCCCCAAGAACCTTCCTATTTAATATGGATTTTATTGCCTTCAAAACTTCTTCTGAAGAATGCATGGCCCCACACATCAGTGGTTGTTTCTTCTTGCTCTTCTTCTGATGGATTATATCCTTGTCATCTGTGTTCTCATACAATTTCATGTAGAAGTCCTCAACCCGCTTTATGATTAGTGCACACACACACATACGGTGAAGAAATTAAAATGGCAGTGGGCCGGGTATATAGCAAGAAGAAATGACCACTGTTGGACAAAGATGGTATTCGACTGGATTCCAAGAGAGATTAAAAGACCAACACAACAACTAAGTAAGGATGAAATAAGAAAATGTGTTGGAACGTGGAGACGATGGACTTGCAACCGCAGTACCTGAAAGATAATTGGGGAGGCCTTCATCCTGCAGTGGATCGACAAGTACTTAAGATGATGATAATGAGGATGTATACATATATCATACATATGTAACGGGTGCTCCCTCTGGCCTGACCCACCCAATCTCATATTGGCCCGTGTAGTCTAACCAGTCCCCCATTACAAGGCGTGTGTGGTGGTGCACCTGCAAGTAACAGGACTCTTGAGTCTCCCGCTTGGTGTTATTAGGGGATGTCATCAGGACAGGTAGCTGAGGTAGTGGGTGCGAGTCCAACTTACTTCATGTGCAGCGCCTCCACCTCATCAGGATCTGTGCTTCCGCAGGGAGATGGTCCTGGTGAGGAACTCCTTCTTGGTGGTGCCATCCACTGCTGAGTAACTTCACACTCACCCAGTGGAGGTATCTTTAACAAGGGCATCTTTATTTGCATGGTGGTATGGGCAAGCTGCCCCTCACAGATAACAGCTCAGCCACTCATCTCTTTGCAGCACTCTCTTAGGAAGGTCCCTTGTCCCTAATAGAGCTGCTTTCCACCTTTACTCTCAGAGAGAGATTCCCCAGCTTCTCTGGCTGCTGTAATCTCCTCTCCTGAGCTGCTTTGTCTCTCTGTTGAGCTGCTCTGTCTGTCAGCTCCTCTAACTCTGCTGCGTCTGCTTACTCTGCTGCATCTGCTTACTGACTCACAGCTAGCAGGAGACACTGCAACAATGTTGCAAACCTTCACGTGCCTCTCAGTGAACAGAGCAGCACAACAACAGGAAACTGACTTCTAACTTTAGGCAGTGCTGTGTCTTATATCACCCCCCGGAGAACAAACCTGCTCTGTACCACTAAGTGTGGGCACAATGCATGTTGTCACTTCCTTTGGGGACATATGACACCTCACCAGGGTGTGAGGGCAAACCTCCATGATAACTACTGGCATTCCTGCATACTTACCAGGTTTACTGCCAGCATGAGAAAGAGATATGTACACCAATCTTACAAATGGCTACACATAATAAAATAATGTTGCAGTGATCAAACAGTTCTAGCAAAATTACTGTAGTATCTAAAAAAAATAAGCACCAGGATATTGTGAAAATGCCTTAAAGTGCACCCTTGGAACTCCACTTCAAAGACCTGATCCTCTAATGTACATCCACTCCAGAGAAAGTTCTTGTATAGCAGATTGTCTTGATTTAATGTAAGTAACTTAAGAATTTCAGTGGCTAACAGAAAACACCTACAGATCCACATATCTGCATCTTAACTTGATTATAGAGAGAGAAAGTTTCTGCTGCTCTGCTAGGCTCCCATTCAATATGCTATGAACCCATATTTTAATGGAGATGAACACTTCTGCAGCACAGGGAAGATGTATTTACAGTATATTGAACACGTCATAGTCTGTTAAAGAATTATATTGTATTTAAATGTTCTCTTTTTGGGCCTCTTAGAAATAGCTACCACTGAACTGGATTATAACTTTGTCATAATCGCTTTAGCATTGCAATTGCTGTTATCTTGGTTTCCTTGTCGAGGTATGAATCTGGTCTTTAAAAAAAGCAGAATGTGTTTGTTGCAACCTATAAACATGTGGATAATTGAGATTGACTTTAGGGCACCAATAGCCCTGTTGAGGCTCAACACAATGTGTGCTTCAACTTACCCAAGAGTGCTGAGCTGTCCATTAGCATCCGTCCTTTGTCTGCATATTCCGCACTGAAGAAATCTCCCATGAGGAGCAGGTCAATGGCTTCTTGCTTTGCACCATCAAAAAAGTTTGTCTGTATGGTTCTGGAAACTGAGCGGGCTCCATCTTTCAGCTTCCCAACCTATATGATCAATGCATTCGCGAAAATGAACACCACCGGTAAAAACTTATCAAGCTTGAACGCAGAGGGATAATGATATTTTTGCTTTCCATACCTTAGCTTTGCCTTCCAATGCCCTGCTTCCTGTAAAGATCATGCTTAGGTTATGGCCATTGACTGACCACATGGACTTGTAAGATTCCTCAAAGCGCTCCACCACAGACTTCATATCGATCAATCCAAGACTCTCCAGCTGGCTGCGTAGGACCTGGACATGGAAACAATAAGTAACAAGTGAACCGGAATTCATCCATTCAGTGCCAAATGACCTGTAATGCATCCGGGGTCAATGCCCTTCTCGCAGTGCAATTTTCAGAATTATTCAATATTGCAGAAGGGTGTGTGTAGCAGGGGAGTTATCCCTGTTCAGGAAATGTGCCTCTAATCCAGCAGTGTGGTGGATAACTGCTGGTAGTCAATTAACCAACACCACCTGCCTGATTAGGTTTCTTAGAAAAGCCTGTCTTTGAGACAGGAAGTGAGATTGTTCCTGAGCCTCACAAGTTGTGGGACTGACCAAAGGGACAGATGTCTTGAAGCCTGCCAGAATAAACAGCACGCTGCCTGCAAGACACAGGGGAAAGAACCTCTAAACCTGAATGCTGAGATAGCCTGATGAAAAAGGCAGCAACCCAGGAACAGAGAAGACTGTCCCTCCAACTACAAGAAACAGATAAGACTCTCCTTTATAAGACTTTTGGTATATCTGCACATATCAAGATATATGTTTGGGGTTGGGAGACATGCTTATCTAAAGGGAGTTGTGGACTGCATAGGTTTCACTAGAAATACTCCCAAGTGGAACAGAATCGTTTTTTGACCCCTTTTTTTGAATATGTTTGGATGTTTTTTCTTATGTTAAAGGAACAGGCACAATAAAAGCCTTATTTAATTTCACTTTAACAAGTCTCCCTTGCATACCTCTGCACACGTCCTCCTACAGTGTTGTTATACAGTATCATACAGGCATATGGTTAATCATATATAGACGTGTAATTGCAAGGCATAGAAAGGTATATGGAGAAGGGGAACTTGTAGTCTTGGGGCTAGTCACTTAATCTTGGACTTGAATTATTATAATCATCTTAAACCCAGCTGATATCTAGCCCTGGATTTCTGCGTCATGTACAATATCACTGCGACTAAATACCAATGCAGGTTTGCTCATAAACTTACCTCAAGTGCAATATAGGATTGGACACTGTTGGTGCGATGTAAGCAGTCTAAGCAATTTATACGAAAGGTGCCCTTCTGAAACCTATAGAGAAATCATACAACATACAGAAAATGACTATGCAAGTATTGTAAACTTCCATCATTGTTTTAAACGACTTCATTCTTTGACAACTTGTTTGTGTGTTAATCATTGTGATGTATTTACGATCTTGAAAATTCAAGATCAAACACGTTAATGCTACACTGAATCTCAAAGAAGACATAAGAGCTGGAAGCATGTGCCCCATATGATTACCACACACCTAATTCTTATAGGATTCCAGTATAATGAGACAATTAAAATAGAACTTTCATTCCTTTGAGGCGCTACAAAATGTATAAGACAATATGAAATGGGCACAAAATCTGTGTCTTGTCCAAAGTAGGCTAATATATGCGAACAAAATTATTTTACATCAAAAAGCGACTTTAACTTAATTAGGCCCAGATCCACAAAGCTGTTAGATCAATGCTCATAACATGACGTTACCTAAAACAGGAATGGAAGTAGTTTTCCCTGACTTAGCATGGTATCCCCAAAGCTAACTATATGCAAAAACGATGAGCATTATAGTTTATTATCACAGTCGCCGACAGATTTACCGGGGCCTAGGACTAGAGTTCCCACAGGCTTACCCCGTGACAGCAATCTTGTGCACTCTCCAAAAACTGGAACAATCTACCGGAGACTCTCACAGCCACCACCAGTCTAAGTTCTTTCAAAACCAATGGCTGTCAAACATTTTAACCTCGTCTGTAACTGCTACATACGTCTATAATACAGTATATATTATCTCTAACTGTGAATGCACACCCCCAAAATACATACAAAAAAACTCCTACCCCCTAAAATATCTCTAACTATGAATGCTATGTCTTATATATAATGTATACACCATTCACTTATGTAACTATATTTGTAACCATGTATTATTTGTCATCTTAACTCTGTGCCAAGGACATACTGGTAAAACATTTTATAAATAAATTAATTAATTGATTTCACATCTCTATTTCCCCCCTCTCTTCCCATGTATTTCTCTCCCCCTGTCTCACACTTATCCCCTCTCCCTCACTCACCCTCTCTCTTCCTAACTCCCCCTCTTACAGCCCCTCGCACTCTTCCCCCCCTCCATCAATTACCCCCACCTCACTCAAACCCATTCCATTAATTCCCCCTCATTCTTCCCTCCCCCTAGGCACACACACATAATTACCCCCCCCCCCGCAAGAACATACAACCCCCTTCCCAACCCCAAAATACATACAAACCCCACCACCCAAATTCATACAAAAACCCCAACCCAAATACATTTAAAAAACACCCCCAAGTACATTTTTTTAAAAAACACCCTCCAAATACTTTAAAAAACACCCCCAAATATATACAAGAAAACCCCACACCCAAATATATACAAGAAAATCCCAGACCCAAATACATACAAACCCCACCCCCTAAATACATACAGAAAAAAACAAATACATATAACCCCCAAATAAATACACACAAAAAAACATGCCCCAACTACATACCAAAGAAAAACTCACCCCCCAATACATACCAAACCTCCCACCCCCCAAATACATACCAAAAATCACCCCCAAATGCATACCAAAAAACCTCACCCCCAAATACATACCAAAAACCACCCCCCAAATACATACCAAAAAAAACCACCCCCAAATACATACAAAAACTCCCCCCTCACCCCACAAATACATACAAAAAAAACCCACCCCCCAAAATACATACAAAAAACACTACCCCCCAAATACATACCAAAAAAAATCTCAACCCCACAAATACATACCAAAAAAACCCACCCCTGTAATGCATTAAAAAAAAAAACAACTCCCAAATACATACCAAAAAAAAAAACACCCCTCAAATGCATATAAAAAAACCTGAACCCCCAAATACATACCAACACCCACCCCCAAAATACATACAAAAAAACTCCTACCCCCTAAAATACATACAAAACACACACTTACCTTGGGGATGGTCTCAGGCCCTGGCTTTCCCACACTGTGGGCCTCTCTCCCTCACTCTCCCATGACGGGATTGATATAATTGTATCTAGTTAGATGCCTTTGGTTAATGTCCATTCAATTCAATACGGTTATGTTACAGCATGTGAAGACATTGATTACACTACGGCGCGCGACTACTGAGTATATAAAGAAGGAGTTGAGCTCCGTCTATGATCCCTGAGGAAGCTGGATACCGGTGAAACATATAGGGCGATTTACAGCTGTTTGAACAGGCCACCGAGGAGATTATCCAGTGTGAGCACCTGTCCGTGAAGTGAACCCAGAAACTACGCGGTGGAGACATCACATGGTGCAGTCTCGGAGGGGAGATCAGAACACCTAAGCCACTGGAGTCTGAGGTTTCATTTGAAAAATCTCTTGATTTTTGAGAACATCTTCAAGATACCAGGACCTTTACGTTCAAACTTACCAAAAATGCTTGAAAATGGCTCCTAATTTATGAGAGTATATATCACCGGCACAATGGCCATTTTTTTGTGGATTTAAATTGTGTTGCACCATTTTTCATTTTTCCTCTTTCATATGAAAATTGAGAGCGGCGCTTGCGTTTTGTTCAAGAATTGTTTGTTTAAATCATACCTAACTGACCTGGTGTTACACCCATACAGACCCTTTAAAAGCTGTTCTGGAGGTGAGTAACGCCATGTTGAGGTATTACATTATTAACGATCCCCTGAGGAAATGACATCAGTCACGAAACGCGTAGGGTCAGAGGTCACGGCGCCTTGGAATTACACTGGTTGTGAGAAGTGTCAATCAAGTGAAGCAGGAAGCAGCATCATTGAGGCTGCTGTGCTGGCAAGCAGGAGAGTGTGGAGTTCCCTCCCTCTGCGTCCATCTTGGAGAGTGTTCCGAAGTTAGAGGGAAAGAAATTACACATCAGGGAGCCCGTGAAGACCCCCACTGCTGCCGGTGTCTGCCCCACTTGGTCACACATGCTTGTTTATTCCAGTCCTGCTGTAAGTAGGGTTTTGGGTTTTTACCCCTTGATGACCTGCTGCAACAGGCTCCATTTGTTTTATTAAATAGTTATTTTTCTTTCAGCTTGATTGTTTTATGTTTGTCTTCTGTTAAGTGTTTCATGTTGTTTGTCCCATTTTAACATTACGTATTACACTATTATTTTTCTTTGTTTCTCTCCCTATGTCACGGACCCCCGGATTAGAGATCTTTCAGTGATTGGACCATCTGGATTATCTTCCCTTCCATCTGTTTGGACTCTATTAGGGACTTTGGACTCTTTTTTGGGTGCTGGTCTTTATATGTTCTTTGAGGTATTGCATAACTATCAAAGTTCAGTCCCCACATTATCCTTAAGAGATTTTAGTGGATACGCGATGTTATGATAACGCTTCATTTGCATATAATTTACATGCAATTATCACCAACACCCACTACAGTTAATGCCACGCTCGTTACGGAAGAAAACATGCTTTAACGGTATGTTATTGTCCTTGAAGATAGACCACTGGCTTTAACTTAACTTCAAGTTAGGTTAATGTCACGTTTATTGACGTAACAGCACTTCGTGGATCTTACCAAACCCACATCGGATGCCATAACACAAGGACATAATCTCACAAATTTTAGAAGAGATTTACCGTGGAGATAAATTCTCGCCCCTGGTGAAAACTCCAAATTCCTCCTGGTTCAGCTGTAACTGGGGCTTGAGTAGGTTCTCCAACTTTTCTATTTTACCTCCTTTCACAATCTGATGGTAGTCAAAATTAATCATTGGCACATCCTCAGCGTGCATAGATGCCCACAGCAATTTCTAAGCATAGAAAGGAAAGAAGAGAAAAATGGCCCATCAAGGTACAAATTCAAACATTTTAATGTAAAACAAAAAACAACAAGGACAGGGTGGGAAAGGGGGTGCGGAAAACAGTTGACTGACAAACACTGCACCCTTCAGAGGCCCCAGAGAAAAGCAATTTGTAACTAATTTTCAGAGACAAAGAAAGCCATATATTTGCTTCTAGCATGGTTACAACGCCAAATAAATAGCTAAATTGTTTACAAAAGGTTTTTTGGGGGCAGGGTGCAGGCTTCAGATGAGTGGAACGTTCTGAAAAAAACTGTGATTTAGGTGGCTCCTCTAATGCAGTGTTTTTCAACCACAGTTCCTAGAAACCCTTTGGTTCCATGGGCATCCTTAAAGGGTTCCCTGCATTTTCTGGACATTTGAAAAAGGTATGAAATACAGAAGAATGCACAATGCATCTGATCACAGAGTTGCTATTAGACATGATAGGGGGTTCATCAGAATTTCACTTAGGGTTCCTTAACCAAAAAAAGGTTGAAAACCACTGCTTTAATGAATATTATTATTTATATTGTATCAAACAAGCCTGCAGAGCTTCACAAGATAGACATTGGAATGCAAGGAGTTATAATATAATAGGTGCATCAAACTAAAAAAGGAAAATGAATCCCCGGTGTACAGGGCTTACGTCCCTACATGAGTGTACCCAAGACAACTGTCTGAGAGATCAAATTTTTACTTGTATGATACAGCAAGTGCTGTATCATACAAGGAAATGGTCCCATTAAAATAAGAAGGCTGGCATGAGTGTGAATCACTCTGGTTTACTGTATGCCACACGTTTGATTTATAATCACATGATAAGAGGCTTTATTTTACAAAGACTTTGTTTCTTGATGGTCAAGTGGTTTAAAAAAAAATCTAAATGTACTGTATTAAACATTGGAAAAAAGCTATTTGCATTATATTTTAGAAATATGTACACATTACAGATGTAGCAAGACTAACTCTCCCTGGTACCAGGGACAATCAAGCAAAAGTCCACGGCGCCGGGGACAGCGCCTGCCGGGATGGAGCTGCAAGGGGGTCCATGCTTCTGAATGGGATGTCCTGCAGCGTTAATCTTTGTTTGATGACGATGATGGACTCCTGCAGTGCAATAATACCTCCTTTCCTCGGGCAGTATCCCGTAACTGTAAAACTGCCTGCCAACCCTCTTGATGACATACATGGCTGGATATGGGCATCTACATCATGAGGGGGAATACTATAGAATCATATTCAGTCCTCTACCTCATTAAGGCTGCGTCCATAGACGGACAGGCCGCGCTGAGGCGTGTGGACGCTCCGCGCTGAGCCCCTGCATCCTCAATGAGGATGCCTTGAGAGGGGGCTCACGCGAGCGTCCGCAGGCTTGCTGAGGCGTTGGAGGTTTCAGCCGAGCGCCAAGCTGTTTTTCAGCGCGCTGTCGGCTGAAAACCTCCAATCACTGCACAGCAGCGTCAACGTCACGGCGCCGTGACGTCGGCGCCGTGACATTGACGTCAGTGCGTCGCGGGCGATTGGCCCAGCGATGTCGCTGCCCCGCCTCCAACCACCTCCCCCCGGCTCCCTTCGCTCACGCTGGCTCACCTGCAAGTCCGTGCAATCGCGCTGACTGAAGCAGGCGAGCCTCAGCGTCAGCGCGCCTCCGCTCTCCCCACCCCTCTATGGCCCGGGCCTAAGGGTGCTATACAGGACATTTAAACACTGTCTGGAACTGTCCAACTGCCGTGATGATGTAGATAACCGAATATGGTCTTATGGTATTCCCCCTCATGATGTAGATGCCCATATTCAGTCATCCAAGTCATCAAGTGGTTGGCAGACATTTATAAATGACGAGGAGACATGGTGGACATGGGTTACTGCACGAGGAGAGGAGGTAAGAGGGTTACGGCACAAGGGTGTCAGCGCGAGCAAGTGAAGGATTAACACTGGAGGGCGCCATTCAGAAGCATGGACCCCCACAGCGTTAATACCTTCTGTTTTCGGGCGCTGCAATCGGCATGGTACCGGGACCGCATGCAATCACAGTACCGAAAACATGAATTCTTACTACATCTGTTTTTAGTGCAAACAAAAACAGCACAAATGACTTCACAAATGAACTTAAAATAAATATATATAGTGTAGTGAATATCAAAACATATATGGCCACTGTGGAATGCTGCTCCAAGTGAGTCTGTCAGGTCTGCGCAAAACGCCCAATTGAACGGAAGAATGTCAGCAGGACTTGCCCTTTCTCTGGTTTGTTTCCTCTGCATTAGCCCTACGAATTTCACTAGTCGTGTAGCTTCCTAAGGGGATCCGTAGGACGGCATCAGAGGAGACAAATCGGAAGGAGGACCAGCCCTGCTGCTTTCATTCTTCAGTTCTGTTGAGCGTTTGCGCAGACCTGACAGACTCACTGAGAAGGGTCATAGCTGGAGAGGATCAAAACTACAGCAGGCTAGCATACAAGTTCCAGCAGCTAGCTGATCTGTTTTGGACCCCTCCTGTGTGTCTTGCATGCCTGATACCCACATATGTTTGTGAGTTTTACATTTTATTACCCTTTAGCCCGAGTAAAACTGTTTTGCACTGTCTTTCCCTCTCATTTTTAAGGTGAATTTGGAATACAGCATCATTTACACAGATCTTACAGCAAAGTGTTTGCTTTGCAAAGCTGGAAAATCAACGACACTTGTGAGTGTATCAACTATTTATTCCCCTGGAAACAATGTTTCTTTGAACCATATTGCACTTTTTGTATTATATCTATATATATCTATATATATCTATATATATATATATATATATATATACAGTGTTCGACAGACCTATACATTTGCTCGCCCCGGGCGAGTGGATTTAACCCCCGGGCGAGTAAATATTGGCCCAAGCAGCACACGTTTGGTACTAGCTGGCGAGTAGATTTTTTTGTGTGGCGAGTAGATTTTTTGGTGATTTGTCAACCACTATATATATATATATATATATATATATATATATATATATATATATATATATATATATATATATATATATATACACACACACACATACACACACACACCCTGGTATACGTTTGTACATCTGTTTTTATGCTTCAAAAGCCTTCCCTGTGTGCCATCACACTATGACTGCTGCCCTTTCTGTTTTTTTAAATTGTAAATATTTACAATCACAGATACCAGACCAGATCTAACATATATACTCTGTCCTAATACATTTGCTTGCTGTTCATGTAAGGCATGTGTGGTCTGTTTCTGTCCTTTTGGGTACAGTGCTAACTTCATCTAACTGGACATGGCATAGTGTCACTTTGCAGTCAGTACCGCTAACCACTGCCCTTATCTTAATTAAGAACCATAAACAGCTCATTGGTTGAATGAAGGGATGCATGAAACATTAGAGAGAGACACTACCCTACCTTGAAGGCACGGCTCAAAACCTCCTCTCCTCCTTTGCTCCTCAGAAGATTCACAATCACTTGTTTGCCATACTGCTCTTTCAGGAGCATCATATGCCTAGTAAATCAAAACAGTAAGCACAAAAGACCAGTGAGTGACTGCAAGTAATGAATATATGTTTGTATATGTAATCAGACATACCGTACAAAAATAATGTATAAATATAATAGGGAATCAATCTACCGTTCTTTGGCTGATCAGTTGATGAGATTAGTAGAGCGATAAATCGGTTTGTTCCAAACATTCCACTTCAACAACTAGCTACAGTATGAACCCCTCCCCTGAAACTTCTTGAAATGTAAATGGAAGCAAAATAAAGAATGAAATTATAAGACCCAGATCCACTGAGCTCCGTTAAGTGCAATAATGTGATAGAATCCAGTTAACAGCATGTTATTGCACACCATCAAAGATCAATAACGCAAAGTTAAGTTCTGTTTTCGTCCGCATTATGTATAATGGATGTTAGGTGCTCATGATTCGCAAAGAGGCGTTACCCCTAACAATCCCTACCCACAAATGTCCATTACGGTTAACGCAGGCAGAGCACCGACAGGGGAGGAGAGCCGGGACAATTTTTCTGGGTCCAGAGGCTGTGGGGGGCCCGGCCGGCCATGGAGTTGGGCCCGACCTCTGGCTGGGCCCAAGCTGTCACCGGTGCTGGTAGCTCCATGTCCGGTTGCCGGGCCCCAGCTTTCCCCCCCTTGCAGCTAACCTCTCTCCTCTGCTGATGTGGCATCCCGTGTAGGCCCCGCCCCCATGCCGGAAGTTCGGCGGCTGGACTGCGCGACTCCTAAGGTGGGAATGTTATGTGCAGGGGAGTAAGGGGTGAGAGGTGATGTGATGTGCTGCGGGGGGGGAGAGGATGTGATGTGCAGGGAGGGGATGTGTGTGATGGGCAGGGTGGGTGATGTGTACTGCTGCGACACACTTTATTCGAGCAAATACCCAGTATGTACCTGGCAGATACCTGGAATGCGCCGCTCCTCACCTCTGACAAGCCCCGTTGCATTTGCCTTCCCAGCCTGGGTTCATGCCTGGCTGATGGGCGGCTGATCTGTTAAATGATAATGATTAGGATTTAATAGGCTGCAATGCTTCGCGTGTCTACCAGATGGCATAAATTCATGAATTGTAATGCAGTATATATATATATACTGTGCAGTATTGCAGCCAGCGGGAATAAAATGCTTCAATCCCTGCCTGGAAATAACTCAATGCACTCGGGCAGAAAACAGTCACAAACCTCAATATACCCGGGTATACCCGAATTCGTGGGACTAGCCGAGCTCGAATAAAGTGTGTCGCCAGTGTATGATGTGGAGAGGGAGTATTGTGTGCATGGTAGAGGGGTGTGGGCAAAAGGGAGAGAGGTGGGGGCATGGGAGAGAAGGGTGGGACGTGTGGGAGAGAAGTGTAGGGAAGAAAGAGGTAGGTGGGAGAGATAGTGGGCGGGGGTCTCGCAAGGCCATTGACACAGGGTGTGGGTGAGAGAGTGGGAGAGAGGAGAGATGAGGGTGTGAGAGATAGATGGGGAGTCTCGCAAGGCCGCCACACTGGGGGTGGGTGGGATGTGAGGGGGGCGCAGTGGAAATTGTAGTCCTGAGACCCCAGGAAAGTTGTCGGCAGCCCTGATTGCAGAGAATTACTGTGACATTAGTTAACTCTTACCCACATTCAAACCTTGAAATATTACTTTTGCTGAAGAGGAGAGAGGGTCTTATTTTTGGAAAGTACCCAGTGTGTGAAGGAGTTAACTCCCTTTGCAACGATCAGGAAACTACAGGTTTCCTACATGAGCTGACTGAGGTGTGTGAAATTAACTGATTGAACAGGGTTTAAAAGGCAGGAAGAAACTGCTTGTCATGTCTCTGTTGAAGTCTCTGTTAGACTTCCGGTTCCTGGCCTGCAAGAGCGGAGGGTCAGAGAGGATTGCCTGTGACCCAGCTGGGATTCACAACCAGCAACAACGAAGCTCCAGCCCGCAGGGATCCAGGCTTCTTGTTCACCAGAGGGAATTGCCTGGGAACAGTGGGGAATCCAAAGTCCTACATCGCAGAGAAGCCTGCACAGAAATAGGGCAAGAGACTTCCTGGGAGGAGCAGCACTGCAACACTTGCATCTGAAGTTTGCCTGGAGAAACCAGAGATGCCAGACCAGCATACTAAAATAAGACTTTCATATACATTTTTCCCTGATAGTATGTTATGTGGTTTGGACTGGGAACTGGCTTATCCAGCCAATCAGATAGTTAGGGCCTGTACTGTTTATTTAGTCTCCAAAGTGGAGTAGGCTTTCTTTTTATGCTTTGTGTTTTGCCTTAAAGGGACAGTGTGCCCAATGTTTTGTTGTTGTTTGTGGAGAAATAAACCACTCAGCGTTTTGGTTCACCCTAAAATGCATTTTGTGGACTCTTAACTGACCTCGCCTATAGGCTGCTCAGTCACATTCCTCTTCAGTAAAACCTGTATTTCAGGATCTGAATGGGAGTAACAGCACTTTTAGGCAAGTCATGCTTAAAGCCATGTTATTTGAAGTTAACACAAGGATGTGCTAACTTAACGTAACGTTACGCCTATGCTAAAAAGATAAACAACGGCTGTTTTGCATATAATTAGCTTTGCAATAATGTGTTAAAGCTGCAGACCAAGCAATATACTACTGTGTTTTTTTTAATAAATCAGTTCTGTAATATGGGAAAATATTTGTAGCATTTAAAAAAAAAAAAAAATCTCTGAATGACATTTTTAATGTATTATAATGTAAAAGCATTTTTTGTTTCTATAGCAGTGATTTACAAAGTCAAATCCCCTTCCTCTTCTGAAACAGGCTCTGGCACACCCCTTTTTGAACCCTGCCATCTCTCTAGCAGAGCACCAATTGTATCTAGTGACTTCCTGGTCACATGATCTCCCCCACTGCATATTTGGACCTCTTCTGCTGCAATGACAGCCATTTAGTGAACCCCCAAGCCGAATCTTCGCTGATCGATCACAGGAGAACGGATCGATCGGCAGCTTAGCTAATTACTGATCCTTGTGTGGATTGTAATGATGCATATATTAAAGGGAAAAAAGAAAAAAATTAAATCCGGCAGTTTGGACTGCTGCTTTAACCTCAAGGCAAATAATGTCAGTTCCTGATGTTGGTAACATTACTTGAGCCCTGAGTTGTTGGCGCTCTGTGGTTCTGACTCTAAGTGTATAATTAAATACAATATGTGGGTTGACCTGTAAATCATTGCTTTTCATTCGTTCAGATGAATAACATTATGGGGAAGCTTTAGTAAGAAAGTTGCTCTGGCACAGTGTGGAAGAAGTCGTACCAAGCCTGGTAAGCTGTCCTATGGAAATCGTGTCTTCTGCAAATGCATTTGCACAGCTGGAAGCCACACTGCATCTAAACAATGCATTATGCAATGCTTCTTCCTAACCGCCTGCCTTCAGTAGCTCTGCACGCTTGGGTTATTATTATTATTATTATTATTTACTGTAGGCCTAATAATTTATATAGGCGTCTGTGATATACACAATTTACTGTGTGCCAATTTAAATAAATAGAATAAAAAAAGTATTTCAAATAAAGCACAGCATTATATTACATTAATATTATAACTGCATATATAATGATGTACTGTAGAAGTGCCACATTAACAACCCACGCATTGTACAAATTGCTCAACTTACATTTAACAAACATACTCATTTCACGACATCACAAATCATAAGTACTGTATGTTTGCTGAATGTAAGTCGTGCTACTGTACACTGCATAGCATATATATGTAGGTGTAAGTGTGTGGTGTTAATGTGACACTTTAAGAACATTTCTTATTGGAAATACCATTAATGCATAGAAAAAGGTCATATCAAACATCACAAATTCATATGTAGCCCTGGTAAGAAATGGGGCTATTGTTCTATCCTCCTCCTGGCGTAGTCCCTGGTAAGGGCAGGTTGCCAGGAGTTATCATGGGTTTCCCCCACTTCAAGCACTTACCCTGAGTGGTGGAGGTAGGTCACCTGACCCTGTGTCAAAGCAAGAGACACAGGGGCGGTGCCTGCTGATATCATAAAAGAGCAGTGCACTTCCTATTTAGTCAGCTGTTAGTTAGGGAGAAGGAGAGATAGTGTATAGTGAGTTACAGTTGGAGGAGAGGAGTGATCAGCTCATGAGTAGAGCTGATCCAACCATAGTGTAGGGAGCTGGACCAGTACCTCTCATCCTGCTTAGGGGGTGAGGGAAGAGTTAGCCCCACTCTAGATGCCCTTGATCCAGAGTGGTGGCAGGGAAAGGACCATCCTGAGGGAGAACAGTCAGAGTGGATTGGACATCCCTGTACATGTCTGCTGCTGCTGCTGTGAATAAAGACTGCTGCTTTTAAAGAAAGACAAACCTGTGTGAGACTGGAATCTCTCATCCCTGTGTGGGAACTCTCTGGTAAGGATTCCACCCTGCATTCCTGGGGCTTACTAAAGATGGAGGCGCTGCACCACGGAATGAGAACGAAGGCATCCACCCCAGAAACCTGTTCCTGTTATCCCCCATGTCATCGCAGGAGACTTAGGCCCTCCTGTTGCCAGCAGGTATGCACCACACAAAGACATGTAGCCAGACCCAAGTACACCTTAGGGGGCCCGATCTGCGATTGGCCCAGGGTGTGGGGGTTACACATATATAAAATAATAGGTCAAAATGTTGACATTCATTCTAGGGTGGTAATGCAGATTTGTATTAAGGTACTGTTGTTCATCCATAGTACCTACTTAAGCTAGGTTGTCTGAAAACCACACTCTGGGGACACCGGTGTGGCTGCTGCCGCTTACCAAATATCATGTTACATCAAAATAAGCTCAATATTGCCATACGCGTCTACGCCACATTGCATCTACTGGAACGCCTCTTATGGATGCTTTATCACTTTTCTTAGTAAATATAGTGGTGGTTGAAAGGAGTCATGTGGCGCCAGGGTTTCCATCACTGCGGGTTTGATCCAGAGACTACGGGTTTCGGCTAGGTATCTAAGGGCTATGGGTTGTGATATGAAATCTCAGGGTTACTGCAGGGCCGGCTGGGGATGTTTGGTGCAGGTCTTCAGCTCTCACCTTCTCCGGAGGTGGCGTCATTATCCGGCGGCGGCATCATCCGGCTGCATCTCTCCCTGCATGGTCCAGTCAAGATGGATCCATGACGTCAAATAACATCGCGTTGCCATGATAACGGGGTGTCACGTTGTTATGGCAACGTGGCGCTGCAGGGCGCCCCGCTGTCATGGCAATGGGATGCCACATGGCGCCACTGTCATGTAACGTCCTGTTGACATGGCAACGCCATTTGACGTCACGGAGCCATCTTGACTGGACCATGCAGGGGAGATGCCGCCGGATGATGCCGCCACTGCCAGAGAAGGTAAGAGAGTTAAATATATAAATAAAAACCTGTAAGAAAAAAAAATAGGCTCCGAGTTATTATTCATTAGAGGGTGATAACCCTGTGTGGCGCCAGAAGACATGCTGCTTAGTAAATCTCCCCATATACTGCCATTTGTGAATTTAACTTTTTTTATATATATATTAAATAGATTCTATCCTTACACACAGAAATATATAACATGTTACCATTATTTTTGGAGCCATGGGTATAACTTGGTTCCTGCAACCAGACGCAGAAATCTTCGCCAAATATGGTTGACAAAAAAAATGTAAACCCTTACTCCAGTTGTACAATACAAAAATAAAGATCACAATAAATGCTGCTGCCTTTGGTTTGAATGTTGATTTTGCAGTTTCAAGCCCCTCCAGAAACAAAAAATATTCTTGTGCCAGGATGCTGAATACTATTTGCTGAGAGTAGAGACGCATCGTAATGCTATATATATATATTTTAAAACATGAGGGGAGGGGGGAGATGTATCAAGGCAAATTTGGAACTGAGTAGACATCAAATACAGTACGTCTCTTTTCGTCAATGTGCGGCAAATAAAAATTCCACTTGTGAGCACATTCACATGTCTCAGACATTTGCTTTTCCTCATCACTTAGCAAACAATGCTTCCACTGCAGCCAGGGATTCTGGGTAATGGCATGCAAATGAGCATGAGCACAGTGTGTCACTTTTTGCTTCCTGTCCATATTAACATAGACCCTATAAGCGTATGGCTGCCACATTACACAGCTTTTAGAACACCGCCTGGGTTAAAGAAGTGCAGAGCCAGTAAACCTACTCACTGACAGCTATTGTGACTGATCAATCTATCAATGTCGTTGCGCCAAATGTAGCGTTGTGTGCAACAGCTTGCAATTTGGGGAGTGTCAACATCTGGTGTTATGGAGGAGTAACATGATGCACAGATTGTAATTCGATGGATCAAACTGCTTCTGAATGCATCACTTATTTATCTTGTATTTGCGTAAAAATACAACACCACACAGGCACACCGGCCTGCACAGGCACACAGACACACAGGCACACAGGCACACAGACACACAGGCCTGAAAAGGCACACAGGTCTGCACAGGCGCACAGACACACAGGCACACAGGCCTGAAAAGGCACACAGACACACAGACACACAGGCCTGCACAGGTCGGAGGTGCCGTAAACTTTTCTGGCCGGCATTTTGCGTCAACTAAAGGAAATCCTTTCTCACAGATACGAACGCCAGCAAAATATTGAGTCATATGTCCAAGCAAACATCTCTACGCATGTTCTTTCTCTACGTTCAACAAATGTGAAAGGGAGGTTGGCAACACCTAGGTGGTGTATCGGTCTCGTATATTAAAGACCCAAACTGGCAACAACTTCACAAGAACGGTAACCATGCACATTCGTTTGCACCAAGGACCTGTTATCTTTCTGGGAATGCTGCCATCTTCAAGGCTGCAACGCCATAAATATAGCTCTATTATCCTCTCTCGGGCACTTTATCAAGCTTAGGAAAGCAATGACAAAGGAAAGCAAATCTCGTTTATCTTTGGGAGGGAACCAAAAGACACTGCCCTTTTGCTCCTGACCTTTTCTGCAATGTTAGAATACCTAAGAAAATGTCTCTGCTTTAGCCTCTCAGAAGTAAACGTGCACACTGATGGTGTTGCAGCCATATATTACTCAAAGACTTGTACAACACAATACTGAAGTAGGGCTGGCCTGGGCATTTGCTGGGTCACAGGTGGCACTCAGGCAGCAAGGACCCCTCCGGTGGCAGTAGGCAGGGAGAAGGAGTGGCTCAGTGAGTAAAGACACTGACTGATAACAATGACACAGAGCAATTAAACAGTGAAAAAAAAACTAAATATACTCTGCACCTCACCTAGTGATCCAGAAATTGGCGCCATACTTGTTTTGCTTCAGGGAAAGGCGGGGTTGCAGACCTGCCTAAGACATGCACATGAGCATACAGTTGTATTTGCATATATATATATATATAATTGGCCACAGTTTCACCTGATGTACTTCGCTCTGATTTTGCATTGGGTTGTACTTTTAACATAATGATTAATAAATTAACTCTACCTGTCAAATGCCGGGGCATTGGCTTCCAGTCCTCTGGTGAGCTTAAGGTGATGAGACCCAACCTTTAAAAAAATGAGAAAAACAAATTAGCTAACATGGGGGTCCATTACTAATGCGTGTCTGGAGTAAATCTGCAGCATTTTCACTGTGTATCACGGTATTGTGCTCCAAAGTTAGCCGGTGCCCATGTATTCATACGATGCAATTCAATTCTCCAACTCTGTGCAGCATTTGTTCTCCCTTTATGCGGCATCCAAAAATCTATCAGGTCTGTGGCAGCGAAGACTTCTTTTTAAAACAGTCTGCACCAGATATAAAAAGATAGTTTCTGATATCTGAGGGTGCGACAGTTAAAGATGCAATGCATCAAAGCGCACCCTTTTCTGCGCCCATTCATAGAACCCCCTAGGGTTTTACAATGATAGATTTGTGCTATACAGAGACCAGACTGGCGATTAAACTCTGCAGGAGACATTGGATGCAAACATTTTCCAAGCTGCTATACATCATTATAGCTCAACATCATTTAGTGTAAACAGTTACTGAGTTACTGCACAGGTCTAGCAAGACTTGCTATTTTTGGCACCGGGGAAACCCACGGGACCGCGACTGCCCCAGTGCCGGAGGATTAATACTGCATGGTGGCGGGGGGGGGGGGTTGTTGGTGGGGAGGGTGCGGGTTCCGGAAGCATAGACCCCCACAGCGCAACAGAACTGTCCCCGGAGCCGGAAACGGCAAGTCTTGCTACATTTGTATATGATAATTAACATATCAAAAAGATATTTGAGTAGTAAAAGTCAAGAAAACACCAACGGCTTTATTCTATATTGTCCAAAGCCGCCAGTTCAGACGACACTGAATATGACTCTTAATGTTAAGTGAGTAGTTTATGTGATATAAGTATCAAAATAGTTAACAATATATTCTGTTAGTATCATTTTTATTTAGTATACATTTCATCACTTTTTGTTTTTTGGGCGAATGACATAAGACAAAAATATGTCCTGGAAATTATTCTAAAAAAGGTAAATGGAGACTTGGAAATCTGTGTACCCCTCCATTCTCATAGTTGATCCATCCACTTTCAAAAATATTTGTAAAGTATGGAAGGAGCGGCTCAGTGAGTAAAGACACTGACTCTGTAAACAGTGACACCGAGTTAGAATCAGGGGAACTTGGTTCAATTCCTGCTGTCCTTGTGACCTTGGGCAAGTCACTTTATCTTCCTGTGCCTCAGGCACCAAAATCATAGATTGTAAACTCATCTGGGCAGGGACTGTGTCTGTAAGGCCGCGTCCATGGATAGTGCTTGCGGGCAGAGGCGCGCTTCCGCTCGGCACTGAGCCCCTAAAGCCGCAATGAGAGCGGCTTTAGTAGGGGCTCGCCTACGCTTCCGCAAGCGCGCGGAAGCGTAGGTCTTAGGGAAATTTAAAATTTTCCCGCTTGACGGAGCGCAGGGCCGGTCATGTGAGCGGTTCGCCCAATGAGGGCTAACCAGTTCCATGACGTCACTGGCCCGCCCGCCGACACGCTCACGGACGGGCGGCTGTCTAAGGCCAGGGAAAGCACCCGCTTTCCCTCAGCCTCAGCGCGCCTCCGCCCGCCAGCAGTAAACATGGCCGAGGCCTAAGAATCATATGTGCTGCGCACTGCGTGCTGTACTGTAATTTTGACGTTCTTTGAGTCCGATTGGAAGAAAGGCGATATATGAAATATAGTTATTACTGTAATATAATTTTTAAAAATATTCTGCATAAATAACCAAGACTCGGTATATTATACATCATTACATTTAGCTCACTTTAAACCTATGGGACACAACACCTTTTAAAAGCTACTGAACCACCTTCCCCTCATTCCCTCTGTTTATATTATTAAGGTAATGTAGCGGTCATGTAAAATGGCTACAGTCATCTCTCCTGCTGACAGTAAGGCCTGGTAAGTTGTGGGCATGCCAGCAGTAATTATGGAGGTTTGCCCTCACACCCTGGTGGGGTGCCCTGTGTATGGATGGGAGTGGTCACATGCTCTGACTCCATGGTTAGTGATGTCAGAGGTGTGTCAGCTTCCAGAGTGTACATAAGGCACAGCACTGTGTCTAAGAGTTAGTTCTGCCAGAGTTCTATCTGAGTCCAGTTCTAGTAGTCTTGGGAGTTCTATTCAGTCATGGGTTAAGTGCAAGTTCTAGCAGATGGTTATGTTATAGTAACTGAAGAGGAGACTGTGTCCAGGGACCTGGCACAGGGCAGAGATCCCTGCGGGGATAGGGAATCCCTATTTAAGGAGAACTACACCTTTTAAAGGGAGACACTGACTGAACATGAGTGGCTAGAAATCTACTGCGAGGGACAGCTAGCCCACTCAGGCAATAAAGATGTTCTCAATCACAAACCCTCTCGTGTACATGTGAGGAGTGAATGTACAGAGAGGAGCACCACGGAGGAGTTCCTCAACAGGATCATCCCCATGCGGACGCAGGGACCCTGATGAGGTGGAGGCGCTGCACTGGAACTAGGTGAGACTCGGCACACTACCTCAGCTGCCTGTCTGGACGGGTCCTCCCCACACACCATCATGCGGGAGACTCAGGAGTCCTGTTGCCAACAGGTGCACCACCAGACACTACCACACTGTAATGGGGACCGGTTAGACCACAGGGGCCAATGTGAGATTCAGTGGGTGGGTCAGGCCGGATTCAGAAATACCGTTACAGTAACATTATCTATTGTTACAGTTTGCAGCTCAAACTGCTTGGAATATTGGCAACAAATGATCCCAAACAGGAAAGTGTTACATAGATTTTGCACTGTGGGTTAAATCCTGCTATAGAAATCAGAGGATGCTTTAAAACGCGTTAAAAATGGCATTAAGAGTTGAATAATAATCATTTTTAAAAAAAATGCAGTAAGTACCTAATAGTACAAAACTGATTTATTTAAATTTTTAAAAAAAACCATAAGATTTCAAATTGTTTGCTGCTTTAGTACTAGAAGTTAAAAGGAGACGTTATGATGCACAGATTATGATAGGATGCATCAAATTAACGGTTTCTGTGCATCCCCACATATTTTTCTATACAACGTTTGATACTGTAGAACAGAACGGTCTTGCTAAGAACCTTCGCCCATGTTAGAAACAGTTTCTTCGTTTTTATAAAACAGTGTGCAAATAAAATTATGCAGTGTGTGAAAACACAATTTTATTTATGCTGATACATACTGCTTGGAATCTTTTATATTGATGAACATTTTATCAGGTTCCCGGAAGAGATTCAGAATAAAAATGACTACTTAACTATACTGTTGATTTGGGTCCAACAGATTCAGTGTTGCCACTCAGTGAAGGTGTTGAACAAGATTATGGCTCAGTGCCATATCTTCACGTAATTTAAGCATTATTTGATGCACTGAGAATAAACCCTACAAGCATCATGTCCATATACTCCTAGTGCTGCTATTTACAGTACTGTAAGGTTAGGAGAGAGGACAATATTGTCCAGACAGCAAACGAGTCAATTGTTCGATACATTACTCTTGGTCCCGAGTGGTCACTTAAAACCTGCAACGTGGCTGCAGTAATAGAGGAAGGATGACATTTTAAAGCTGCTTCTATTCGTTTACAGGACATTTTAAACCAGACTTGCTTTATTCTCTGACGATGCAGCAATCCTCAATCCCTTATTGTACAACAGACTGCATTATTCTTGCAATGTTTACATTGCTCCCTGCTCTTATCCAAACACTGTGTGATCATTCACTGTATTATATATATAATTCTGTATTCTGTATAATACTGCATTGTCTCTTTTGTAAAGCGCTAAGTACACTGTGTGCACAACATAAATAAAAAATATACATAAATAATATTGATGACATTTTATCAATATATCAGATGGGTGGGCTCTCAGAGACGCTCCGCATGTCCCTCGTGTCATATTTATAGAAGGATTTGGTAGATTTGCAGTTAAGCTTCTTATAGAATGTAGGACAAAAAACCTATCAATGGAAAAGAACTGCGATAAGCGGTAAGACGGATTACCATTAACCAGCTTTACTGCTTCAGTCTCTACAGGTAGTCATGCTGAAAACAATCGGAGAAAGTGTTCACTTTTCAGCCCACTATATTAGTCACCTTTGCATGGTGCAGTCATTGGCTCTGAGATCAAGCTTCCCTGCAGACAAGAGATCATTGTTGGAGTATGCTGGGAGGTCAGTGTTTCCCAATGTGAAAAAGCACTGCAGATGTAGTAGACGTTATTGTTCCCATTATCAAATCGTGCTATTAGTTAGCAAAACAGTGAGATTTTGCAATTCGCAGCTCCGTTGTATTTAACAGCAAATCGCGCAATAACTCGTCAGAACTTGAACTGGCGGCAATGCGTTTTTGTGCGAGAACCAGTGCAATAAGGTCTGCTACATCTGTATGGGTATTACTGCAGCATCTAAAATGTCAGGGGGCATGTCTGTGACATCAGGGGGTGCCGTATACCTAGATGTATTTGTTTAGTTTTCGAAGTGTAATGTGACGCTTAGGGGGAGGCCAAAAACATTCATGTCCTGTCATGCAAATGGCAACATTTACTTAATTACAATTTTCTGCACAGAAATCCCATTTTGTTCATATTCTACTGCGCGAATGCACTTTTTGTAAAGTGTGATGTCACTTGTAAACAGATCTCGCCACATCCACTAAACAATTCTCGCAGGTCTAAACCGTGTTGGTTTTCAATAGCGATTTTGTTTTGGCTTTTCAAATCTGAGCAATATGTACATTTGGTGTGTAAATGAGCACAATTAGTATTCACATACTATTCAATAAACTAAGAACTAGCATCTCAAATCTTGCAGATTTGGATCTTCACCTTCAGGCAGGCAAGATTGCTTGTTTGCCACTGTATATAATGAGAGAAGATGTTAAAGATATTGAAGATATTGACATCAATACCAATATGGCACAGAAGGGGTTAAAGGTGAATCCCACATATGAACACACTGGAAGGCATTTTCATCTTGCATCGCTTTGCCTCAATTTATAAAAAAGGTATGTGACGATCGTGAGGGTTTGGCCCGGGATTAATGGGGTTACCCCCCCCCCAATGGCCCCCCTCTAACCTCGCCAGGGAGACAAGGGGTTAACTGGGCTGAGGCCCAGAAATGTGATTTAACCCTTGTTATAACATGAAAATGCTTATTCCCCTGTTCCCCCATGTTTTATTGTTTCTGTATCAGTGTCTGCATAACCCACACACTGGGACTTAAGGGGTTAATATTATATGCAGTGCTGAATAAACAGGAACCGTTCCCTGAAAAACTGCTAATTTAGGAACGAAGTGAGCCAGCACCCTGAGGGTTGGGGTGCAGCCTCAGCGTAAAACCCCAAGGACACCCCTATTAAAAATATAACTTTGTCATAAGGGAAACATATTTTTGACAAAGTGCCTTTCTGGTGCAGTTTTGAAATGCATACCAGAACCAAATGCTGTGACTCACTTGCCTATGCAAGCTTCCTCTCTGGAAGTGCATATCAAAAGACCCAGAGTAAGGGAGGTGGGAATTGGCCAGCTGGATGCTAAATAGGACATCTTGCTAGAATTTACATAGCCTTGATCAAAAAGTAACTGCCCTAATGGTTTATGCAGAGGCAGGAACACAAAAACGGAGTGTTTGTTCTTCACACTTACAATGGAAGCCAAAAGCCTGCTTCAAAGGGTTTATTGATGGGGGTAGGGGTGGAGCTACCCCAAGAAGGGAATCAGAATGAGTGCCCTTATTAAATATAAGAATATTATGAGATGTCCTTGGCTGAACATGCTAAGAGTTACATATGTGTATTCGTGGGATTTAGCCCCACCTGGGAAGTCTAATCACTTTATCCCTAACAGCTACTAAGGGCCAGATATTAATATCTCTCTTCATTTTAATATTACACTGTAATGTTTGGTCTCTCTGGGAGCGTCAGGTGTGACGGAATGTATTAATATATCTCACCTGCCTGAAAGTACTACTGAACTGAAGTTAGGAAGTTAGGTGGGTATTTACAGCAGATATGGAATTTTAGGTTCCATTCTGCTATGGTAATAAGCAGGAAACCCACCCTGCCGGAATTTACATAGCCTGGTCATCAAAGGCTAAATTGCTAATTGTTTATGCGTGGCCTAGGGACCAAAGGAAGTGAATGGTTTTGTAACTGTGGTACTTCACACTTCAATGGAAGTCCCAAAATCAGCTTCAAAAGCTTCAAAGGGACTTTTGCTAGACGGCTCGGCGCCGTAACTGGGAAAGAAGGGTTAAAATGATATATAAGTCAGAGCCACCCTTTACCCATGTTGTTCATTGTCTTCATTGTCTTCATGTCTGCATGTCATCAGGCCTGTGTCTTTTATGCAAGGTCTTGGGATGATGCAAGTTTTGCTGTGTGAAACTGCCAGTCTAGATGCGACTGTTTTCATCATTTTCATCTTTTAAGTAAGTGTCTATATTTTGCTGTTATTTGTACATTTTGTGTGTTCACCTTTATCAAGGAATAAATTACATTTTATCATATCTAAGTCTCGTCCCAGTTCAAACCCAGGTATATATATATTTATATATATTTTTGGTGTAAATTACAGCCTGTCATAAGCTACCGTGACAAGGTCCAACATGGCAGTGTCAGCAATATTCATGTCAATAACATGCATTAGGGAGTGACAATAATATATAAAAATGTTCTCCCTTTAATGTACATGATAAAAATAAAGCTATGCCTGGGGTGATGTAAACTTCCATTAAGACTAAAACCAAGTGCGCTTCAACATGTGATAAGTGTAATTCTAAATTATTAATAATAAGAAAATGTGGATACAAGTATATAATCTAAAATAATAAATAAGAGGAATTGTTGAATACTGTACCAATTGTAAAAAGGGAAACAATTGACATATGATGGCAATTCTATAGTAATCATTGTATGTTGATTATGCAGATCTTTATTTGCCTTTTGCCTCTAAACTCCTTGAACGTCTTGTATTCGCTCGCTTGCTCCATTTTCTCAACACCTATTCTCTCCTAGACCCTGTACAATCTGGCTTCCGTACTGCTCACTCCACGGAAACAGCCCTCACTAAAATAACTGACGACCTCCATGCTGCCAAAGACAGAGGTCATTACACTCTGCTCATATTACTCGACCTCTCTGCAGCATTTGACACCGTGGACCACCCTCTTCTCCTTCACATTCTCCATACTCTTGGCATTCGGAACAAAGCTCTATCCTGGATCTCATCCTACCTCTCCCATCGTACTTTCAGTGTCTCTTCTGCTAATACCTCCTCCTCCTCTATTGATCTCTCTGTGGGGGTACCCCAGGGCTCTGTCCTGGGACCTCTTCTCTTTTCTCTGTATACACTCTCTCTAGGTGACCTAATAACATCTTTTGGGTTTAATTATCACCTCTATGCTGACGACACACAAATATATTTCTCAACACCCGACCTTACACCTACTGTACAAACCAAAGTTTCTGAATGTCTCTCTGCTATATCATCCTGGATGGCCCTCCGCCGCCTTAAACTCAACATGGCTAAAACAGAGCTCCTCATACTTCCTCCCAAACCTGGCCCTACTACCTCCTTCCACATTACTGTTGGAACTACGATCATTCACCCAGTAGCCCAAGCACGCTGCCTTGGGGTCACACTCGACTCCTCTCTCACATTTGCCCCTCACATAAAACCTGTCGCTTTTTCCTCCGCAATATAACAAAGATACGCCCTTTCCTCTGTTGCTCGACTGCTAAAACTCTGACTCAGGCCCTCATTCTCTCCCGTCTTGATTACTGTAACCTCCTGCTGTCCGGCCTTCCTGCCTCTCACCTGTCTCCCCTACAATCTATCCTAAACGCTGCTGCCAGAATCACTCTATTCTTTCCTAGATCTGTCTCAGCATCTCCCCTCATGAAATCCCTGTCCTGGCTTCCGATCAAATCCCGCATCTCACACTCCATTCTTCTCCTCACTTTTAAAGCTTTACACTCTTCTGCCCCTCCTTACATCTCAGCCCTAATTTCTCGTTATGCACCATCCAGACTCTTGCGTTCTTCTCAAGGATGTCTTCTTTCTACCCCCTTTGTATCTAAAGCCCTCTCCCGCCTTAAACCTTTTTCATTGACTGCCCCTCACCTCTGGAATGCCCTTCCCCTCAGTACCCGACTAGCACCCTCTCTATCCACCTTTAAGACCCACCTTAAGACACACTTGCTTAAAGAAGCATATGAATAGGACTGTGGCTATTCTGAACACATGGCACATAAAGCTTGGCCCCCTGCAGATGCACTTACCAGAACTCCCTCCTACTGTCTCTGTACGTTCTCCCTAACTACCAATTAGACTGTAAGCTCCTCGGAGCAGGGACTCCTCTTCCTTAATGTCTAAAGCACTTATTCCCATGATCTGTTATTTATATTATCTGTTATTTATTGGATTACCACATGTATTACTGCCGTGAAGCGCTATGTACATTAATGGCGCTATATAAATAAAGACATACAATACAATACAATACAATAGAGTTAATTATTATTATTTCGATTGTTTTTCAAATGCTCATATTTTTATGATCTATTCTAAACACCTTTTTTGTTCTTTGTAGATTGTATACGAAATTTGAAGTTTTTATGGTCCATTTTAAATATCTCTTTTTCTTCTTATTTGATTCATATATTTTCTTTAGTTCTATATACACATATCTTTGATGGATTATGAAGTGAATTCTGTATAAAGTACAAAAGTATACATGGGCAAATATAGAGTTAAATACTTGGGCTAATTGATAGTTCCAGCAATTTGCTGACATGGGGATCAATCCATTTAGAAGGATATGCTATAGCCACATTGGACATTTACCCCTGATGAAGTAGCCAGTTTGCTACGAAACGCATAGGGTTAGGTTCAGTGAGCTGGTTTACCCCTGGGAATTAAGATTTGCTGTTGCTTGACTCTGCTCTCTACTTTGAGAGCAGAGTCAAGATAATAATCGATTCTGTGAGGAGGAGTTTGATTACAGATACAATTCTGTGAGGAGGAGTTTGATTACAGATACGATTCTGTGAGGAGGAGTTTGATTACAGATACGATTCTGTGAGGATGAGTTTGATTACAGATACGATTCTGTGAGGAGGAGTTTGATTATAGATACGATTCTGTGAGGAGGAGTTTCATTACAGATACGATTCTGTGAGGAGGAGTTTGATTACAGATACGATTCTGTGAGGAGGAGTTTGATTACAGATACGATTCTGTGAGGAGGATTTTGATTACAGATACGTGACATCCCAACACAGCCGATGCAGGACAGAGCGCACACTTTCAGAGACCCCCAAAGATTTGAGTAGTAATTACTCTAGAACGCGCATATACTATGGTTGTTTGTGAGTTTGATTTTATGTGATTATGTTTTTACTATCTTTATATTTTATACATTACATACTTCACTATTTTGGTTGCACTTTTATGTTTATTTTTTTAACAATGTTCTTACATTTGCCACAACCAGATGTAACATATGGTGCAATTTTTTTTCCCGCATTGACACCAAGACATAGACTTTTTTTCGCTGCCAGAATGGTCTGCACTGCAGCACAGAGCGTTAATAAATAGCATAGCAACTAATGTGTGGGTGTTTTCTTCTCACTATTACAGATGCAGCAAACCTTACCATGTGCATTGCCATAGTCGCGGCCCGGAAGGATTAATGCTGCAGGAAGTTTGTCAGAAGCAGGGCCTCTCTGCAGCGCGATCATGGCAGACACTGTCCCCAGCACCGCAGACTTTTTTTGTCCAGGACACTGGGGACAGTAAGTCTTGTTACATCTGTATATGATTTGGATTGATATGGAAGATTTTTCTTCCAGGAAGAAGACTTTTCTTCCAATAACAAAACGCACACTTGGGCTCCTCTTCAGAAGAAAACAGTTCATGTCTAGGACCAGTGTAAGAAGGGGCCTAAAAAGCCACGTCACCAAAATTCCAGGGTCAACTGGACTCCCCCACTCAATGAATTGGGCCCGTCAAACCTTACGAGGGGGTTGGAAGCATACATGCAATGACAAATGTGGAAGCTGACTAAACCTGGCCTGATTTCCAATACGGAATCAGATGATTCCACTGCATTTGTTCAATTAATCATTACTGCCTCTTCTCCCTCACAAAATCTTATCTCATGCTTCCCACTCAACACATAAAAGCGAATTTACCACCAGGCCATACTATCCAACATATGAAAACTCCTTTCAGAGAGATTTGGTATGGAAATTCAGGCAACCAATCTCTTCATTTTCCATAGATTTGCCTTGGGTTAATGATATTTTTTTCCGGAAGAATGTAGAAAAATATTACATTATTTAATTATTATGTGGGATTCTCCTTCATAAATGATGAGGTAGTCAATATGCATTAGCCACAATAGTAATGCCGCACGTATGCAGATGTCTAGGAAAATACTGAATCTACCAATGAATAGAGGAACAAGGGCACTGCGGATTTTCAACAAATTAGAATTTTATTGTGCTATAAGAACACACAACGTTTCGGCCTATTGGCCTTTATCAAGTGAAGTGGCATTGTCTATGTTACAACATCAAAATATCCCACAATGAGCTGATGCCACAGCTCCTGAAGGATGTCCAAAACTGACCCCGTCCTGTCCCATATCCGAAAAAAACACAAACAAACCATATGGATTAAAATGGCACCACCATTTTATCAACAAAATAAAAATGTGACTTTGGTCAACCTACAGTCAAGCTGTAAACTAACTCCTGGCTACTGGACTGAGGCCAACCATACCGGTCATATGCTGTGCTCCGTGCAACCCCCCCCCCCCCCAACAACCCCCAAACTTCTGGGTTCTATACAAGCTGAAATCTAAAGCATAATGATTAAAATATCTATAAAGATGCATTTAGCTTGAATTTGTGATGTCATTTATAGCATGGAAAGCCTGAAATGAAGTTAGATTCATTACTAATCCACCCAGGTCCTTTTCTGCACAGCCGCTTATATCTCAATCATTTTATGTGACATTTCTTTTTGCAAATCTTCTCTACCAATTTTGAGGCTAATTTAAAAAGCCAGGTGCAGCCTACACTCACCAGAAAATATCTGCGTCAGCTATAATATTTTCAACAAAAATAATGTTTTTATTAATGTAATATATACCTGTGTTTAAGTCGCATACTTTTGTGAATTCATCGGGGAAACAATTGGGAATAAATAATGGATTTAAATATCTTATATATACATATTTGTACTTCTATATGTCAGCCCTATGTATCTTAATATAAGCAATGTATAAATATCTTAACAATAAACTAAATACATTACTAGTACTTCTACCCGGTACACATACAGCACAGATGAATGACAAAAACTATTCCTTAAATGGAAATGTCATGCATGTTACCTGCAACCCTGGTTGCTCCCAGAACATTGGGACAGAGCCCCTGAGCTGAACAAAGGAAGAGACATCATCCTCCAAGTATATAGTCTGAAAAGAGAAAACATAGAAGAAAAGTTTCATCATTTTCCAAACATCATATCATTTAGAGAATGCAAATCTGGGGCTATTCTTTTTCAAACTTACTCCCAGTTCAATTTGTACTCTGTAGTTTACAGCAGCAATCCCGACCATTCTGCATATGGATGTTAGAGAGAGGGTGTCCTCCAGAGCTGAACTGCACTATTTGTAGCACTGGGGACCAACCTGGTTCCTAAGAAAAATAACGTTTTAGTTGCCAGTTTAATTTCTGGATGTCCTAAGATGACGCCCGCAGTCATCCAATAGGAAGCCACGTCGTCATCCCCCTAAGAACATTGCTGCTTCTTATTGGCCTGCTGGATGGGTCTGGGATTTGGCATCCATTTTACATTTACATTTTACTGTCACTAAAATAGTATCTCAGGAAACCAGAACAAAACATTGTGTGGTTCAGTTCTAGAGGATCCCCTGGTTCAAATTCTGTAAAATGGAAAAATAACACAAGAAGTCGGGATTGCTGTTGCAAGTCTTTGTTGCAGCGGCTTAAAACATTTTTTTGGACTGTGCCAGATTTTAAAACCATTAAACAAGGCTCTTTGTTCTGTATTTAAGAATGATTTAAGCAAGATTTATGCTGTAAAATAAGAAAGGGTGAGGTTTTCTAAAATCATGAAAATCCCCTTTTCTTTGAAAATAAAGTGTAATTGTTGATTGCAAATATTAAAAAGTAGTGGTACTCTACCCCAAAGTACCATCTCACTTCGATCACTGCCTTTCGGTGCCAAAATATCTGCTGGCACACGGTGCCACAGGCAATTGTGAAATCGTCTCATAACAACTCGCAATTAACATAGAAAAATAGAGCCCTTGTACAATAAATCTCATTTTCTATCAAAAGAAAGTGGAACTGTCAATGTGTACTGCATCGACACACTTTATTCGAGCAAATACCCAGTATGTATCTGGCAGATACCTGGAATGCGCCGCTCCTCACCTCTGACAAGCCCCGTTGCGTTTGCCTTCCCAGCCTGGGTTCATGCCTGGCTGACGGGCGGCTGATCTGTTAAATGATAATGATTAGGATTTAATAGGCTGCAATGCTTCGCGTGTCTACCAGATGGCATAAATTCATGAATTGTAATGCAGTATATATATATATACTGTGCAGTATTGCAGCCAGCGGGAATAAAATGCTTCAATCCCTGCCTGGAAAATAACCCAATGCACTCGGGCAGAAAACAGTCACAAACCTCAATACACCCAGGTATACCCGAATTCGTGGGACTAGCCGAGCTCGAATAAAGTGTGTCGCCAGTGTAGATAGAGTAGTGACAATCTTTGTTTGAAAGTTTTATTTGAAGTCATACTCTGAATCCCCTAGAACTATCCTCACAAGTCACAGGCATTTGGGTTGTGAGGTCATGCATCACTATTACAGTAAATACCCAGACATTGATCCCTCTTTTCCCTGAACTGAGCAGGAAGCTCCTCTTTTGTGGGGATTCCTCATTGTGCTACTAAAGAGCCACATGTACAAAAGGCACCAAATGCAGCAGAAGCACACGTGGCATCCCTGCCACAGAACCACTGTGATGATTTTAGTACGGCGATGAAGAACTCAAAAGCCCGTTCACATTGGAGTCGGAAGGGGTATTATGGAATAGCATTGCTTAGTAAATGTGGGCCTAGGTCCTTATTGCATTTACAGGACAATACAACTGTATGTCACCTTCAGATGGAGGAAGCTTTGTTTTACCCACAGGTAATACATAATACCGTATTATAACGCAGAATGGCACTGTGTTTCCATAAGATTCAAGCCCAGTGATAACGCAGAATATCACAACACATCTCACCATAACACTCCAGCGGTGTAACAAAAATATGGAAGCATTTCACTAAGTTTACATAATATATACCATAACCCTGGAAAGGAATGTGAACAGACAGGTTGGGAGCTATTTACCTGCAAGCACTTCCTTGATGCATATACATTTATTAACTTAGACTGATGTTAGGAGAGTATTTTGAATCAGTCACAAGATCAAAACGTACGAATTAGATATTGATTTATAGGTTTAACTATTTTGTCTACATTACAATTGAAACCTGGCGCTGGAAAAGACACTTAGTCCATGTGATACACAGTTCTTGAATTGTCCAAATCCTTGGTGGGTGATGTTAACAATTTTCTTGACCGGCTTGCTTTTCAAGAAAATTGTTAAGAAAATTGTTAACATCACCCATCAAGGATTTGGACAATTCAAGGACTGTGTATCACATGGACTAAGTGTCTTTTCCAGCGCCAGGTATGCGCTTCTTTTCCTTAACCCAATGCTACTTATGCGAGTTGTGGAGATTACTCGCATTGTGGGAAACCTTGGCAGCTCTAATCTGTATTGTTAACACAACTGGATTTGTTTTATGTATTAGCACTGTTATATGTTCACATTATTTTCACATTTATAGGTTAAGCGCTGACAGGTATAGGGTGTTTTAGTTGGTTTATTTCACATTACAATTGAAACGTAGGAAAAATCCTGCTGAAATATGTTGTTGTCACTATGGCCAATGCATGTCTTGAAAACAAAAATTTCTCTAATATATCTATAACGAATATCACGATATTGCATCAACGGCAAATTATAGCCTTACTGAAATCAGTGCTCAGCAACTTACTACACACATCTCTGTCTTATGAAGACGAATGAGAACATGGACGTGTTTTCAAAGATGGCAACCACGGTCCCCCACTAGGCCCGCAAGATCTGCCGGATTTGGCAAATATTTCTTCATTCACAGGAGGAGAAATCGTGGCAACTAAACTGGAAATTATCTCAGTAACCTGAAGGTACATGGAGCTAAAAAAATAGCACTGTCCCGCCCCCCGACACGCCCCCGGATGGCGCGCTAACCAAGGCCAGGGAAACCACCCGCTTTCACTCAGCCTCAGCGCGCCTCCGCACGGGCTGAGTCACCATGGACTCAGCCTAAGACTCACAGAGATCTATGTATTAACTAGTGCAGTAGTATTCATTTTATGGAGTCAATCAAATACTACAAATTCCTGACTTTAAGAATGATTGCAACCAGTAAAAAACAAATTAAACAAATCTATATATATATATATATATATATTTCACATAATTGCCAACAATTCATCTACAGGGGGACCTTCACCATAACAAGTGGACTCCAAAATCCCTCATCTTTGTCTTACCCTATTCCATTTCTTAGTTGGTCCTTTGACCTTCTAAAGGGGATATCTGACATTTTCATTAGACTAGAGCAAATAAGGTTGACAATACCCCTTCCTTTTAAGAGAACCTGCTCTTGAATTAAAGAAACATTTACAATTCATATTTAAAAAAGAGTTAAAAGACTATTCATTCTTTAAAGTCCCTCTGCCTTACACAGCTTAATTAGCAAATGTCCCATGATGTAGGCAGACGCAACCAGTAAACATAAAACAAGTTTAAAGCTGCATTCCAAGCAACATCCTACACGTGTTTGTCTTTTTAATAAATCAGTTTTGAGAAAATACTTGTAGCATTTTTTTAAAAACAACTTTAAATTACATTTTTTATGTATTATAATGTAACAAGCATTTTATGTTTCTATAGCAACCATTTACAAAGTCACATCTCCTTCCTCTTCTGAAACAGACTCTGGAACACCCCTTTTTGAGCCCTGCCCTCTCTCTAGCAGTGCACCAATTGTATCTAGTGACTGCCTGGTCACATGATCTTCCGCACAGAACTTTGCATTGTTGGTCCTCTTTTGCTGCACCGACAGCCATTTAGTGAACTTCCGAGCCGAATCTTCGCCGATTGATCGTCAACTTAGCTAATTACTTATCATTGTGTGGATTGTATTGATATACATGTTAAAGGGAAAATAAAAATAAAATGTTAGAAAAAAAACTAGCAGCTTGAACTGCTACTTTAACATGTATCAGCGCAGTTGTCAGGAGCCCGATTTTTATCTCACAAGGGTGCCTTCCTTCAGAGACACAGAATTGCTTTGAACACTAGAAAGCATTTGCATTTCATTTTACATAGTGTTTGGAACTTCAAGAAATGTAAATTCAATGTAAATGTCTGTATGGTTTGGACAGTAAAGAATTTTACATAAAATCTAATTTTAACTTCTGTGTAGAGATTTTTCTGGTGCAAGTAACAACAGATGCATCAAACAAAAACACTGCTATATATTTTCTTGAACAAAGCTGCCATTTTCTTTAAACAAGGCAATATTTGACACATTGTCAGTATTTTAAAGCAGCAGTCTGTGATGATCATCCTTTTGTTTTTGCAGGTTACTTTTTTTTATACAGTATTTACTTCAATCGATCTTTCTTTGTCCCTTTTTTATTTAAAAATCCGATGCTCTGTTCAGGAGATATTCATGTTTGAAATGTTAAGTGTCTGGGAGGTTAAAATGTAGCTCTCTTCAAAGATATGTGCAGCTCAAAGGTTACCATGGAAACATGAGAAGATAGAATAAAATCTGGATGTTCCGGGCGGAAAAATACTAACATTACTTGAGTTAAAGTTCCATCTACCATAGATAGCCAAAAAGCAGTCATACAGCGCAACAGCCAACAGAGACCAGTGTCCAAGTAATCAAAAAAATCATTATAGTAAAAAACGGAGGGCAGAGCTCTCCTACGCGTTTCGTGCGTGATCACACTTTATCAATGAGTGTCACTCTACCATAGCCTGTTGCCCCAAAATATTTAACCACTAAGGGAACCAGGGTGTCTCCGGCGCTAACCTAATGGGAAACCCCTTGATTCCTGTGATTTTTACAAGCAAAGCTATTTCTTGGTATTTAAATCCTATGCAACTCACGGGCCAATAGGAAGCAAATGACGTTGTGGCTTCCTATAGTAAAGCGCGACGTGGGAGTTTTTCACCACCATTTTGTTTCTGCAACGTGCTACTTTTATGTAGAATTCCAATTCTATTTCATCTTGTTGTTAGAAAACTGCACTAAGCATAATTCCAATTCTCTTTTTCACACCGACAAATAACTCTCTTTATTCTAACAGGCTTAGAAACACTAATCCATATATAATTCTATTGCTGCTCAATAATGCTACTGAGTTTGCTAAACTATAATTCTGGCTTAACTTTACATTAAGTGTTTTTTTTTTTTTTTTTTTTTTAAACAATAAAACCTAGATGAAATCAGGTTAAAAAAAATAAATAACATACATCAGTAAAAATAAGGAAAGAAGTAATATGTACGCGTGTCACTACATGCTGATATTTGTATAAAACTAATTTTGCTCTAATTCCATGCTTACTTGTACAACAAGACTGTGACGTAAGCCAATCACAGCGCGATATTACTTTGCTACATTTCCCAACCTCCACTGTTTACCTGTTCTGTGTTCTACAGGAAATGCGTCAATGTCAGAGCTGCAGGACACACAGCAATTGTGAGAGGGTAAAAATAATTACCCAGAAAAATATTGAGTGGATTGATAAACAGGTGGAAATCCGCAAAAACTGATTTCCCTACAGAAAGAAATATCCTACATGTGTTTTTTTATTTTATTTTTTTAAATAAATCAGTTCTGTGCTATGAGAAAATAACTCTGGATGAAATTTTGTATGTATTATAATGTAACAAGCATTTGATGTTTCTATAACAACCATTTACAAAGTCACATCCCCTTCCTCTTCTGAAACAGGCTCTGGCACAACACTTTTTGAGCCCTACTCTCTCTAGCAGTGCACCAATTGTATCTAGTAACTGCCTGGTCACATGATCTTCCACACAGAACTTTGCATCTTCGGTCATCTTCTGCTGCACTGACAGCCATTTAGTGAACCCCCAATCCGAATATTCGCCAATCGATCACAGGAGAACGGATCGAGCAGCAATTTAGCTAATTACTTATCATCGTGTGGATTATATTGATGCACATATTGAAGAGGAATATAAAAATAAAACGGCAGCTTGAACTGCTGCTTTAATAAAACAAGCTGCTCATTTACCGAAGGGAAATCTGTCAATACTGAAAACACAGAATACCATTTGTGGATTAGGGTTGCAAAATATACAAAGTTGCACGTGTTGCTGTTCAATCATTTCTGTGCGCACCTCACCAGGATGCCATGAATTATTTAGAAACATTCAGCAGTTACAGTACCTGCTCGGTCTCGACAAAGTTAGAAACGTGTCCGTCATCATCTGCTCCGCGTATCTGGAACCTGGCACCAGCCCGCACACAGCTGATCCGCGAGATCAGACAGGCTTTGGCTTGCCGATGCGAGGCGTACACCGTGCGGATTTCTACCCCGCCACAGATTACCTTCAGTAGCCAATCTGAGCAATTCACCTGATAGTCTTTCAAAGGCATGTGCAACAGCCGGTTCCTGCAAACACAATTCAGTGTATCGGATTAGACTTTGTTGTAGTATCTGACACCCCTTACTTTCTCTTACTACCTAAGCAATGGGACAAGCAAGTCAGGGAGAGTTCAAGTCCAGTCATTTTTGAGAGCTTCAGCAAACTAAACTTGTCTTATTGCAAATATCCAGGATGTTATGAAAGCAAAGTGTCAATAGTCAGCACTTCTGTAGGATTCAGTCAGACACTTGTGTGCAACTGGCCTAAAAACTTTTTCCTGACTGGATGGAATAACAGTGATGAGATGATTTCTGCTCAAAAATGTCTTCTGTAGGCAACTTTATTACATAGGGTGGCAGTAAGGCTGCTGCAATTTATAGAGCTATGTGATGCTCTGATCTACACAGCAGAGACAAACTGGAAGGGGGAACCGAGCATTTTAAAAATAGTGTGGTTATGGTCCAAAATCACATAAGGAAAAATTGAAAGCTGCCAGTATAAATATAGGAAAATAATTAATGTGGCTACTTTCTCACCAACTCCCCAGACTCAACAGGGTCTGAGCCAGGGGTACGCAAACTTTTCAGTCTGCGCCCCCTGCCTGCTCTCCCCCCTTCCGTTACTGTACCTTGTCTCTGGCGTCAAATGATGCCGCAAGGTCATGTGATGTCGCATTACCATGGCATCGTGTTGTCCGCAGCCGTCGTAGACAAGGTAAGGGAAGTTACAGAGGCCTCGCATTTAAATGCTTTGGGGAAGAGCGCGGGGCCTCTGTAACTGTTGCGCCCCCCTCAGAAAATCTTGTGCCCCCCTTGGGGGTGCACCCCCCCCCACAGTTTGCGCACCCCTGGTCTAAGCTATGGTTTGGGGTGTGGGTGCTGTACATACAAAATCAGCGACAAACTGTACAATGCCATAATAATAATAACTTTATTTGTACTGTATAGTGCTTTTCTCCCAATGGGACTTTGCACATTTAAAGCTAACATTTACACACAAATTAAAATGAACACATTAAACTATAAAAGAAGCCAAACACAAGATAACATATAGTATATATATATATATATATATATATATATATATACATATATATATATATATATATATATTATATATATATAGTAGGAGCAGCAAGGCTAAACGCTCGGGCCCCAAAAAGAGACAGAGAGATTCTGGGGACTGTTAGGAGTTCACCAGTGGATTGCAGTGAGTGGGTCGGAATATAGGGAACGAGGAGCTGCTTCAGATAGTTGGGCTCTTGATGTAGGGCTTTGAATGTCAGCGAGCCAATCTTGAAACAAGTCTGTCACCTTACAGGCAGCCATAGCAGAGAATGGATAACAGGTGTCATGTGGTAAGACCGGGTTTGGTTAGTTAACAAATGTAAAAATAGCTAAAACCAGGGGGGACTGCAGCACCCCCTGCACCAATAGTTCCAATCCCCATGTCAAGCTCCATTATGGGTTAACTCACCCTAAAGGGCATTATGTCCATTTAACTTGAATAGGCGTTAACGCCCATTTGGGTGCATTTACAGCAACCCGCAACCAGCTTGACGAATAAGAAGGCAGTAGACTCCTACAGAAATGTTTCAGAAGATGGACATGAAAAATTGCTGATTTAGATTTCTCTGCTTAAGGACAGGCTACACCCCAATTAAGAAACTAAAATAATCTGAATGGTTTCATGTAAAGGCATTCATTTATGTGTTTAACCCTTTCGGCGGCGAATCTTCCGGGATCACGGTCTTGTGGTCGCTTGGGGTTGTGATCACATGGTCATGGGCCAGTGCCACTTACATTCCGATTACGTTTTAATGCGATCTCCTTCTAAACAACAAGCAAAAATAGCATGATGTACCCCGTACATCAAAGGCCTCTAGTATGCCTAAGGTTATGTTGTAAGTGCAGCAGTAGGGATGATATCAATAAAGGTTAAATATCAATAAAATAAAAAAAGCTTAATAATATCAAGTAATGAACATCTCTGCCATCACTGACCAGCATCTCTCTGCCGTCACTAATTTTGATTTCAGCTATGGCTGTGACTGTGGCCAATTAGTAACAGCGGGTGGGGGGGGGGGGGTTAACCTTTGGAGTACACCGTGATGTACCCTGAACATGAGTATGCCATACTATAAAGGCATTTTATAGGAAGAGATTACTTTCACGTCACCAGGGGCCAGCCCGTGACCACGTTACACCAAGCAATCATGTGGTCGCGGTCCAGAAGGCTGGTGAGACTCGGGTGTTGCCAGGCTCCTGACACTCAAGGGGTTAAAAAGATGTCATTTTAATATGAAGTTATCACTTGAGATGGATTTCGTAGTAGTAGTAGTAGTAGTAGTAGTAGTAGTAGTAGTAGTAGTAGTAGTAGTAGTAGTAGTAGTAGTAGTAGTAGTAGTGATTATATAGTTACAAGTTATGTGAAATTACATTGATGTCTACGATCCCTGGAACTTCCTATGACATACATGACCATCAAAGTGGTAACATGGCAGCCCTGCTCTACATATTATTATTATTATTATTATAAGCTAATCTAGCGGATGCGGGGGGTCCCACCTTCCGTATCCAGCTACCGGGCCCTGAATTGCTGCCGAGCCCAAACTCTTCCTAGATGTTGGCTCCCCTGCTGGGTCACCGGGCCTCCCTCCCCCATCGGTAGCACCAGAAGTTGGGCCCACATACACCGGAGGCTTTCCTGCAAGGTGGGGGGGGGGGAAGGGGGGGGGGTTGTGTAGTATTATTGCGTGGGCTGTTGCTTGATATTGTACTTTAGTGCTTGGGAAGGGAGTTGTGTGATATTGTGCTGGGGGGGGTAGAAATTGGGTGTGCGTGTTGGGTGGAATTGTGTGTGCGGGTGGGGGAGAAAGGGGGAGGTAAATACATAGGGGGGAGTGTGATAAATGAAATGAGTAAAAGAGGGGGGGGCCTTGCACAGGTGCAACACGGGGGGAGGGGGGTTGCCAAGTGGAAACTCTAGTCCCGGGCCCTGGGAAAGCGGTCGGTGGCCCTGCATCTAGGTCATTGATATCTTTATTTATTTATTTTTAACAAAATCTGACACCTATAAGTATTTTTTAAATCATTTGTTAAAGCTACTTTGTAAACATTGAACTGACATTTGGGAGGGGTTTGATTTCCTCTGGCTGCTCCCATTTGTCTGATGTCACTATGTTTTCAATGAGTTTGTACAGGCAATTTGTAATTAATTTCAAGATGAACAACATAAGCACATACATGATTAAATTACTTTAAGGAGGCCGATTAGATTGTTAAATTGCTTACAAAAAGTTGTTTCTTTAGCCGGCTAGGTAGGAAGGCACCTTTACTGTACGTATCAACTGAAATCAAATATAAAAGGAGGATGTAATTTACGTACACGGTTCTATTTCTTACTAATTAATGACTACTTGCATGATATTTAGTTACCCCCATCACAGCTGTTTGGACCTCTGACAATCTATCTCCTTCAGTGGTTTTCCTTTCCACCTCTCCTGGCATTGTGTACAGTTGCTTTCTACTCAATATTTAATGCACTGTTCTAAAGCTCTCTGCATGTTCTCTAGATGGAGGAAGCTTTCCATTCAATTTAACTGACAATGTCCTTCCGAAACTGTGGCAATCACATTTTCCCTGAAGCAGAAAACACATTACTGTAATGTACCACTTGCTAAGCAAACATCAATACAACTTCTATTAAACGGTATCAGCTTCTTCCTAAACTCTCTGAGGTTTATAGTAAGCAAAGTGCAGAATTTTTTTTTTTTTTTTGTTGGCACACAGTAATTTAAAAAACAAGTTTGACTTGCAGCTTTGTCAAATGTAACTTAACTTTTGTTTTCTTCCTGTCATCTCAAAATATCTAACTGCTAATTTAGAGGCAATTCAAGTGGCAGTTTAAAAAAAAACAAAAAAAAAACTATTTTTTATTTTAATATACTGTATGCAGCCATTGATTACCTTTATTGATAACCAATGACCTAAGCTGTCAATGGTTATGTTCTCCCGTAATTGATCAGTAAAGATCCTACTTCCCAGGGTTCACTAAATGGCCGCCTTTCAGTTTAAATCAATCCTTCAGTCAGTATTACTCAGCAGATTATTAGTCAGGGTGGTTTAAAGAAGCAATCCATACAATATCTTACATGTGTTTATAAAAAATAAATAAAAAATCAGTTCTGTAGTATTAGATAATAATTACTACTTTTTTTCTTCATTTTAATTCAACTCTTAATGCAATTTTTAATGAGTTTTAATATAATGAGCATCCTCTGATTTGTACAGCAGGTTTTAACACACATTCCCAGCAGTGCAAAATATTTGCAACACTTTCCTGTTTGTAATAATTTGTTGCCAATATTCCCAGCAGTTTGAGCTGCAAACTGTAACAATACCTAATGTTACCTTAGTAATATAAGGATACATTGTAGCTGCTGAGTTACACTGACTGAAGGATTGATTGAAACTGAAAGGCGGCCATTTAGTGAACCCTGGGAAGCAGGATCTTTATTGACCGATTACGGGAGAATTAATTAATCGGCAGTTTAGGTGCCGCTTGGATTACCTCTAGGTCACCGGTCAGATACTTTGGATGACAGGAAGAGAATAAAATATTGATTGAGATAGATGCAAAATTACATCCCATTATAACAGAAACATAGAACCATGGAATTTGAAGGTGAATACACATTTGGCCGCCTAGCCTGCCCATTTTTCTATCTGCTGCAAAACCTCAGACCCCATCAGATCATTGTTTTTTTTTATATTTAATATTTAGTATAGCAGGGGTGGCCCGTGGGCCACTTGATGGAATGGGCCAACCGCTCTGGGGGGCGGGAGTTCCACCTGTTTCATCCTCCGTCTGCCTTTTGGCCCCTCCGCACGCCAGAAGTCTGGCTCCACTCCCGCATTCGCCTGCGGGGCCCCAGCTCCCCTCTGCGGTGGGACCGGAGGCCTCCTGCCCCCTATCCCCTCCCCCCAAGGTAAAACTCAAAGGTGGGGAAGGGAGGGGGCGCAGAATTGAGTGAAATGGTGGGGGGGGGAGGGGAATTGAGTGAGACGAGGAGGGGGGGCAGTAGGACGGTTGCCCCACCAAAAATATTTGTGCCCATTTATGGCACGGCTAAAAAAAAACGTTGGCCACCCCTGCAGTATAGCCTTGTATCTACTTTATTCCCTTACTGTATCAGCCTCTACCACCTCTGGTAGAAGGATATTCCACAAGTATACAACTTGTTCCGTGAAGACGTACTTCCCATTTCCCCTGAGCCTGCTACCCTAAAGTTTCAGAGGATTACCGCTTGGTATTATAATAATCATAGTTCTAGTTCTTCTCGTTCCTTAAAATATGTCTCTCACCAGCACCTTGTTAAATTCCTTGATATATTTTATAGTTTCAAATCTTATCTCATCCTTTGCAACAAGCTGTGTCACTTAACTTAATGTCTCTACTTATGCATAATAATGACAGCAATACAATATTTAACTGTAACAAAAGAGAAAAGTACTGTAGGCTGTATAGTTCTTCACCACTCCAGATTAAAAAAACACTACCAGTTTCACAATAAAAAATGTTTTTAACTCTCAATAGTTCTAAATTACACTGTCCTTTATCTAAGGCTCCATTGATTATAGACTCAGGCCCATATTTACTACGCTGTCTTCTTCCATAAAACACCTTCCATTGCTGGAAGATACCCAAGTCAATAGGTTGCAAGGTGTCTTCCAGCACCGGAAGGTGTCTTATGACGGAAGACGGCTTAGTAAATATAGCCTTTTATGTAACACATAACTGCCTATGCCAAGTGCGTTCAAGATGGTATTTAACTATAGAAAAAGTAAGAGGAAATAACACAATCAATTTGTGAGCAGCAATCCATGCTGTTTCTGTATTACTGTTGGAGTCCCATGGTGCTGCATCACGTTAGCCCCAGCTGCTCGAACATATTCATTGGGACTAAAACACATGGGGTCTTTTGTCCCATTTTTTTTTTAAACTTTTAAACTGCTGCTCGTGCTATATATTGAATAAATATATATCCACAGGTAAAAGGCTTTGATGTGATTTGTTATTCTCGGGCACCAGTTACGCAACTCTTTTATTGTTAAACTCTTACTGACTAAGGGGGTTATTCATTAAACTGCCATAGGGCCCCGATCACCACTATTGTATCTCATGGAAACTCCCATTGACTTCAATGGGAGTTTCTGTTCGATTGTCCCTCAATTGGCACTATTACAATTTAATAAATATCATCAGTCTTTAAGCACCTCATCAAGCACTTTTAAAGATATTATATGATGTACAAGGAGAAGTGTAAAGGTGCAATTCTTGGTAGGACCAAAATGAACCAATAGGATTGAGTTTTATAAGGCTGGTTGACTGATATACTCTACAAACAGAAATCATATACCAATAGGAACCTATTATTATTATTTAAAAAATCAGTTTGTAAGCTGAAACTTCTGAGGGTTTAGACTTCCTTAACCTCTCTGTTGTAAGATGGGGCTGCAGCGAAGTGGTTATTCCTTCCCCTTTGGGATTTCACAGTGTGTTGAGAAAACATAATGCCTACCCCATCCTCCCTCTGCTCCTGATAGTGACGGCCCTTGAACCAATCAAATGGCCGGAAACTTGCGAAGCCGGCGCCCGGCGAAATATAACTTTCGCCGGTGGCGACAGCGACGTCACCCGTCGTGTCGCCATCGATGGCACTATAGACGCGGCCTTAGGCTGCAGCCTCAGTGCGTGCGACGACGCGTGCGGTGTGAACAAAATACAGCAACTGTATCAGGCCGGGCATAGTGCGTGAAACTGCGCACGCGAGGAAGCATGACGGCATTTTGAAGAGACAAATTAATTGGGTTTTTTTCCACGCGATGGCCGCGTCACGTGAGCGTTTGAGCCAATCAGCGCGAACCAACCTGGTGATGTCACAGCCACGCCTCCCCGTCACAAGCGCATCTGAATCCACAGATCACTCAGGCGACAGGCGCACGTGCCTTCTGGCGCTCTGCCACTCGCCTGCACTATGTCCAATGCCTTAGAGTTAGTTGTTTCTTGTAAATAAATATCTAATCATGGCAGTAACTGTGGGAAGTGGAGCTAACACTGAGGAGACGTCTGAAGTCCTGGTTAGTCTGGGAAGAGCTATCCTGATCTGAAGTTGAAATAGGGATGTTCCGCTTTCATTGGGTGGGGTTTGCCCACACACAATCCCACAATCTCTCTAGGGTATGGGGGTTTTCCATTCATGGTCATTTAATATGGCTGCTGCTCAAGCCGGAGCCTATGGAAAGGTACTACAACGTTTTAGAGCTTCAAAGATAGGTGAACGGCACTGCTATAAGAGGCTGGTTTTACAAAATACATGCATTGTTAAAATATATCTTTTGGGAAGTTCAGACATATTTACAGTAAATTTACAGTTGATTGAGTTACTTAAAAATCATTTAATTGATATGCATTAAAATAAATCGGAACCAGACTGTAGAGTGTGAGGGCAATAAAATAGTATTAAATAATGGCAAAATGATAACTAGCAATGAATAGCTGGTAAATCAGCACAGTGTCGGGCCCGGCTTATTGTAATATCATTTTTGATACATTTAAAGACTTGAAAATTATTATATTTTAACATTTTGCAAGCGTTTATAACATCTGCACCATATATACTTACTGTATATGACCTTAACTTGCAGGTGAGTTTCACTGTGAAAAACTGCACTTAACCACCTAAGCAAGTAGTATGAACTTAGCAGGAGCAGAGAATACAAAGACCTCACAGACCCTTTGTTGGCTGCATTTAGTCAGAGAGCTGCCAGTTGAAGAGCCCTGCACTAGAGAACGTAGTTACTATGGAGACATTAAATTATTTTAAAATAATTCAAAGATACCTATACCTTTCTGACTTGTGTCATCTACATTTAACCCACAGTTAACCAATAGTTTAGTTCTAGGTCCTGTATGGGCCATCACCTAATGATTATGCTTTTATTTACAGCATTTATTTCAAAAGATGTTACAAGGAAATATACCTGTAGGAGAATCACTTGCTAGATAATGTTATCTCTTAACCCATTCAGCAAATAATAACGGCCTATGTATGCCAGTGGCGAATGCTACTTAATGAATTACACTCGGTGCACTGCTCATATCATCCTATTACTAACCATTCTGATACTAACCAGAAGAACCAGTTTCCAGGCTCATAACTGCTTTCCCCAGCCTGCTTTTGGGCCCGAACCGTCAGGTCAAAGTTTGATCCAGCATTTGGCCAAGAGAAATAAAACATTCCTGAATTCAGTATTTTCCTGAGAGCCGTCACGCGCTCCTCTTCTTTGGTCTCTTGTTGGAGAGGACAGAAGTCGGTTGCGGTGATTTTGTAAACTTCGGCATTCTGAATTCGCCCCACCGAGGTGCAGCCGCTGACCAAGACGAGAAAGTGCAACCGAGAGTTCCCTAGGAAAGAAAAAAAGTCAAATTGTTAACTAGATCGGGGGAAACACAAAATGAGGAAACATAGAAACAATGGCGTAGCAGAACCTGATCAGGTCAGGACCGATACAAAATAATCAGGCTGGCCTTGCTGTCACCGCTGTCAGCAGTCACACACTGGTGGTGTTTTGCAGTCCCTATCTTCCACTCACCACCAAAAGTCCAGGGAAGGTGCTCCCCAAAATGAATTGCCACACTGTGAAACTCTACTTCGCAACTGCGCAGTACCCTGACCCGGTACGTTATTGATGGGGTTTAAACTGTAGGTACCCAACCACTGACTGGGAAAATCCTTTATTGGGGACTACAGCCGCGGCCCCTTTTATTCTCCAACATCTCCGAATTTTTTCGGGGATTTTTTCCGAATGCCACGCACTTCACCGCGTTTATGCCGCATTCATGCCGAGACAGCGCTAACAAAATGCACTAGGATAAAGGCGGCCGCGGCTAAAATACCGGAACATACCGCATCAAATACTGCATCTGCCCGCGGTTTTCAGAGTTGCGCCGAAACGGCCGCACTAGGATAAAGGCGGCCGCCACTGTATGTAACAACATAGAGAAAAGTGTGTTTTGATTCACTCTTCTGTTATTTGTTTTTTGAGGGTTTGGCAGTTGTAAAAAAATAAATGTAATATAATCAACCAATTTGGCCTAATGTGTATAATATAATTACACACTGGACACGATTATTAAAATAAATTATTTGTTACAAAGCAAGCAGAGCAATGAGTAAAACATGCTCCGCTTTTGAAATGTGGCATTTTTGCTTCCATGGGCATTCAGAATACCTTCCATTAACTCTCACAGAAATTAAAAAGGGTTTTGGTATATCCTATGAAATTTTGCCAATGCTGAGGAAAAAAAAAAACAGCATGATAATATTCAAAGTATAAACCGAGGGAGTTTTCAAGAGCTGCGGGAGGAAAAAATCCTCAGAATTACATATAAAACAGCTAGTGCTGAAGAATGAGCTTTTAGGGGAAAATCCTCAAAACTCCATAGCAAAGAACACATATTTGCAGAACAAAATTCAGCAGAGTGGGAGTTTTTTTTATCCGCTGCGCTTTATATTTATCCGCTCTTTATATTTATCCACTCTGACTGTCCATATATGAAGGTGCGCGAAAGAACAGAAATGGTTCGTGTTGCCCAGCTCTAATATAGAGTCATTCAGGAATTGCACGTTAAAAAAAAATAATAATAACATGCATTTCTGTTTTTAACATTTCCTGGAAAGGATCACCTCAATCTAATCTGCACGAGATCCTCTTCTAAACCTCTGTCATCCTCTATCAACCTGTTATTTTCGGTATTACAATGAGTTACAGGCAGAATCCCTGCTGATGAACAAGAAGACGACATTATCGTAGAGTGTAATGATGTTGCTTGCAGCTATGTTAGGCTGCGCTTATAGTGCCAGCGACGTGACGTCGCGTCAAAACAAATGTATGGCCGCCATCGCATACGCGTATAGTAAGCGTGACGCAACGGATCGACGTGGCGGCGCGAAATTTGGAAGCCGGTCAAATTTGATTTTTCAGAGGCTGTCGCCACATGTGACAGCCTCTGAACCAATCAATGGCCAGGTCACTAGCGACGCCGCTGAAAAAACGAAATTTAACTTTCGCGGGTGGCGACGGCGAAAGGTGACGTCATCCGTCGCGTCGCCGTCACGCGCACTATAAGCGCGGCCTTACACTCGACTCCTGACCGGATGTACAGAAGCCAACATCTGATAAATCAGGGTTCTCCTGCATGCTGCAAAACACCAGCTTAATGGCTCCGTCCCACACAGAGGGCAAAAAAGGTTTGCTAAACAGTTTATCAGAGTAATCGGCTTCCTCAATAAGAATGAATCCTTTCTCGCATACAAGTTAGTTTAATTTCTTCGGGTATGCCCAATTCGAATGTTGTTTGATCATTATTGTACTTTCCATTTAATCTGTTTAAACTAATTATGCTGTCATCATTAGCCAGACAAAGCTCTAAAACATCTAAAAGGAAAGGATAGGGGTGAACTCTCTGCATATACAACAGGTTGCAAACCGTCTTGCCTCACAAGTCAAGACATTAAAAGCTTCAGAAACAATTTAACAATACTTGTCTGATTTGTTTAAAATTTTTGCCAATCACATTGACACCAGCCTGACCAATAAACTGGGTGAATTCACCTGTCTGCACGCGAATTGGTTATTCCTTAAAACCGCTGTGGCTGGTGGTTCCCTGGTAGAGATTTGAGAACCACTGATCTACATTTAAACTTACAGAAGATGCCACGTCTTTAATTTACTTTGGTCCTAACAGGGACTGTCCAATAAAAATATTTAAAAAATGAGCATTTCATTTTAATAATAATAATGATGATGATGAAGAAGTTCCAGAACAGATAAATATGTCCAAACGGTGTCTGTGTGGAATGGAGCACAGCCTCAACAGGACAGGGTAACTCCCATAAAATATTATTTATTGAGCTCACATAAGCATAAACAGGTAAAAATGGGTAAAAATATTTTTACCCATTTATGCTTATGTGAGCTGAATAAATAATTCTTTATGGGAGTTACCCTGTCATGATCCTATTTGCTCCTGTTTGTTCCTGTCCTGTTGAGGCTGTGCTCCGTTCCACACAGACATCATTTGGACCCCCCTTTATCTATCTATATATATATATTTTTGAAAACATTGTATGTCCCTGTGTCTAGGGGCAATCACATTGGACCTTTGGCCCGTCACTCCGCCTCAGGCCAATGAGATGGCTCCCTTGGCCCGCCCGCGCCCACCCACCTCTCATTGGCCTGTGGCCAGCACACCTACACCACTGCCACACTCTCCCAACCCTCAGTGCTCTGGGACGCCGCTTCACAGCACCTAACCCTCAGTGCTCTGGGACCCCCGCTTCACAGCACCTAACCCTCAGTGCTCTGGGACGCCGCTTCACAGCACCTAACCCCAAGTGCTCTCACCTCTCAACCCACAAAACCCTCACCGCCTGCTACCACCAAAAGAACTGCGGGATACAGGTACAGCTCTTCTTATATGCCATTGTTATATGCCATTGTTATATGCCATTTCGCCACTTGACACACACAACACCATGCCCGCAACACTCCCCACCCTCACCCAACAGCGCGCACTCACCTCTCTCCATCAGGAGCGCACGCCCTCCCGGGACAGCAGGCCCTCTCTTGCTACCGCAGCCCCTCTCCGTCCCGCACACACTGCACACATGACTGCCAACACCGCTCCCCTTCAACCCGCGCGGCCTCACTTCAAACCTTCATACAACAGCGCACGCTCCTCTCGCCCACAAACACCGGCCTGGATACCACCTCCACACACCTCACGCTCACGGAGCGCACACCGACGGCCACGGCCTCTTACCCCCCCTTTACCCACCAATGCAGACCACGACCGCACGCCAGACCCCTCCCGGTACCGCAGCCCCTCTACGACCCGCACACACTCCTGCCTACCCTGCCACCACCCCTCCCCTTCACCTCAACACAACCACGCCGGACCGCACGTTCACCGCCACAACACACCCCCACCAAAAATACACACCCTCTGCTGCTCACTTTCACCGCCACAGAACCTCATCGCTACCGGACAACGCCCGCATCTTCATACACAACCCTCTTCCGGAAGTATCAACTCCAACCCCCCCCACCCCAACACCGTACGCCACCACCTCAAATCACCCCGAACGTACGCATCCACTAGCCCACAACACACTCACGGACGCATGACAACCACCCCCTCACGGACGCCTCACAAAAATACTACCGGATGCCGCAACAACACACCCTCCCGTATCACGCAACAACCCCCCCCCCCCCCGTATCCCGCAACAACGTCCCCCATCCCGTAGCCCGCAACACCGTCCCCCCTCCGGAGCCCGCAACCCCCCCCCCATTCCCCTCACCTAGCCCGCAACACCCCCCCCCCCCCCTTCGCCACCGGGACGCCGAACCCCCCCCCCCCACAGCCTCCCGTAGCCCGCAACACACCACAACCACTCCTGTACACCGCAACTCCCCCCAACCCCTCCCGTAGGCCGCAACCTCCCAAACCCCTCCCATAACCCGCAACCCCCCCCAACCCCTCCTGTAACCCGCAACCCCCCCCAACCCCTCCCGTAGCCCGCAACCCCAGCAACCCCTCCCGTAGGCCGCAACAACCCCCCTCCGGGGGCCACACACCTCACCTTCACCGTCCTGCCACATCATTGCTTTACAATATAAGATAGCACTGCTTCAATTCAACAACACGTCCTGGCATATGTCTGCTTGCCTACACAATATAGGCTCACAGCGTCACTTACACACAAACACACACCCAACAGCCAGCCACACAACGCTCACTCAGCCACGCCACACAACGCTCACTCAGCCACGCCACTCTCACAAGTAACATACACTTTGCAAAATTGTGCTCACATACATGTTCTTTGTACTGTTGTTTGTTTACAAACACACTTTTGAAAAAGATTACATAACATTTACATGAAATTACAAATTTTCACTACACATTATTATACAACATTTACACATAATTATTCAGGGTTCACATCCCGGGCAACGCCGGGTCTCTCAGCTAGTATGTATATATCCTTAAATTTGCATAGGTGACAGTCATATATTGGGCCATATATTGTGGTGGGTATCACTAGCCGTGAATTCTCCCAATCATTTAATACCTGGACTGTTTATGTGGATAATTGAAGGCATTTCCAGACATTATTAATCTAATACTAGGAATACTCCATTGAGTACATAGGCTGAGCACCATTTCATCGATGAACTGTACAGAACAGAGAAAGACCCATGTTTACCAAACGGTGCTAAGCTGCAGAGTTAGAAAGAGTGAGATAGGCAGTCTCACACTACTAGTGCTACACAACCTATTGTAACAAATTAATGCATACAATCCAAATCCATGTAGCAGCAATGAAATATAAACAGGAGCTGAATCGTAAAAGACTGACAGTGCTTAACTGAGTGTCATCAATTTGAAACGATGTCATATGCAGTACCTCTGTAGTAGTATATAGGAATGTCCATCCAAATAAATCTGTTTATAATCCATATCAGAGTTGTAAGTCAATGTTACCCAGTTGGAGGGAAAGGAGAATGACAGAGTGGCAGGTGAATCTCCGGAATCCTGATTATATGTGGACCCTCCCCGCTTCACTCACTCCTATTACTACAATATACATAGGCCCCTCTGTGTGTGATTAATAGAGTACGGTAACAGCATACAGGAAGCCATTACTCAAAGCACTAGAAACCCAATCCCGGCCCAGATAAGTGTGCGTGCATCTTCGTTGAGGTTTAAGAAGCAAGTTTGAAGTCCCGAGCTGCCTGACAGCCAGGGAAGGAAAGCGCAGCAGAACACAAACGGGAGCCAGAGTTTGTATGCCGATAAAAAAGGTCGGATTTATTCTGGACAGGAACACATCAGTAGCACGGGCATTGAACAGGGATGATCCTGTATCACTCTTTGATAAAGCGCTTGAACAGCGTGAAACGCGTAAGAGGATCATCCCTGTTCAATGCCCGTGCTACTGATGTGTTCCTGTCCAGAATAAATCCGACCTTTTTTTATTGGCATACAAACTCTGGCTCCCGTTTGTGTTCTGCTGCGCTTTCCTTTCCCTGGCTGTCAGGCAGCTCGGGACTGCAAACTAAGCTGCAGAGAATATTGCGGTTTATTTGAGTGAATGCGTCTTTAGTTGCCTTACAGCTTAGCGTGATTTTGTATTAATGGACCAATGTGTTTTCTATCTTTGTTGTAATGGGAGATCAGCACTCAATCAATAATCAATGGTTTCCATTCACTGAACAGACGAGACGTTATTATCCAAATTGCTTACAGCATAAAAGGAATAAGAGAGAGATTGAGCAAGAGCGAGGCTCAAGTGCTATGGCTGCTCAGTGAGTGGAATAGACTTTCTTTCAAAAATGAAGTTGTAGGGATTGGGAACGTTCAAATGTGTGAATAGTGTCTGAAGCACTTCTCCCCTTTACGTGTTATTTATATTATTTATATGATTGTCACGTATATTACTGCTGTGAAGCGCTATGTACATTAATGGCGCTATATAAATAAAGACATACATACATACATACATGAGTATCATATGGCAGGAATTCCATAGATTACATCAAAAACACAATTAGCATTGCACATGACTACATCAGTTCACTTATCAAAATATCAGCTTATTGGCACCATGATACAATACATTTGTGTATTTTTTTGCCTCAGTGTCCTATGGTAATTTTGTTTTTGATTTATATATATATATCATGTATTTGGTTGTACTGTATATACAAGCACAGCACTCAGAGTATAACCGTTATCTCTGCAATATAACAAAGATACGCCCTTTACTCTGTTGCTCGACTGCTAAAACTTTGTCTCAGGCCCTCATTCTCTCCCGTCTCGATTACTGTAACCTCCTGCTGTCCGGCCTTCCTGCCTGTCACTTGTCTCCCCTACAATCTATCCTAAACGCTGCTGCCAGAATCACTCTACTATTTCCGAAATCGGTCTCAGCGTCTCCCCTGCTGAAATCACTCTCCTGGCTTCCTATCAAATCCCGTATCACACACTCAATTATCCTCCTCACTTTTAAAGCTTGACATTCTTCTGCTCCTACCTACATCTCAGCCCTAATTTCTCGCTATGCACCATCCCGACTCTTGCGTTCTGGTCAAGGATGTCTTCTCTCTACCCCCTTTGTATCTAAAGCCCTCTCCCGCCTTAAACCTTTCTCACTGACTGCCCCACACCTCTGGAATGCCCTTCCCCTCAGTACCCGACTAGCACCTCTCTATCCACCTTTAAGACCCAACTTAAGACACACTTGCTAAAAGAAGCATATGAGTAACACCGTGGCTAATACTATACACAACACATAAAGCTTGGCCCCCTGCAGACGCACTTACCTGAACGCCCTCCTACTGTCTCTGTATGTTCTCCCCACCAATTAGACTGTAAGCTCCTCGGGGCAGGGACTCCTCTTCCTAAATATAACTTTTTATGTCTGAAGCACTTATTCCCATGATCTGTTATTTGTATTATTTGTTATTTATATGATTGTCACATGTATTACTAATGTGAAGCGCTATGTACACTAATGGCGCTATATAAATAAAGACATACATACATACATACATCTCATTGTGAATTGTGGTCTCAGTCAAAGTTTAATGTGGCGTTCTTTTGCTATTCTATAGGTGAGGAGCAGTTCATGAAAAGTCTTGTAGAATGTAGAGGACAGTGGAAAGATGCCATTTCTGCACATTGTACAGTACATCTCTGAAGATGTGAGCAGCAGCATTTGAGCAGTCACTCATTTTGACACGAAACAAGGTCTGAGCATACGGGACATGATACATATCCCACAGACAAGCCAGGGCACATTGCTTACTTTACATTCAATGAATGTGTCCCAGCACTCCCTGTACTTATCAAAGATGCAATCCCTTCCAAATAGTTTGTGAGAAAGTCAGAGAAATGCAAAGCCTTTTTTTCCCCTCTGCCTAGAACTTACATTATATGAGCTGAATCTAAACCATTATTTTCTAAAGAGGATATTGCACATGTTGTTCTATCCCTTAAATTGACAAAATACAGGCTGAAATCTCTGGAGTGCTAGAGTTTTAAAAGGATAAGCATTGATACAGTAGCTTACAAAGGGTTATTAAACCCTTAACTGCTAAAAAGGGGTTGCAATATGTTATTGGCCCCTCTTGCAGCAAAAGGGTAAAGAAAAGTTACAATAGCACAGACGTTTACATATAGTGTGTATATACAGTATATATAGGGGCCTATTTACTAAACTTCGATAAGTGCATTATTGCACTATAAATGCCCTTTCATAGCGATATTGCATGGGTAACTATTCACAAAGCTTCGATAACAGGACAATATCGCACTAAAATCGCTTTTTAACGAGCTAGAACACTCTGGCTGTAACAAAATACTGTAGGTGAGGATACAGGATAAAGTATCTGTCTAAATTTAGCATACATTGGACTTCATAGACGTATGTCTTTTCAACCTCATTCCCTATATGTAACTATGTCTGCCATGTTTGAGGTGGGCATTCCCTGGCATGTGTTGCCTACGTCATGGCGGTTGTTGGGGGGGGTGGGGGGGTATGTGTGTGTTAACCTTGCCAGTGGGGGCTCTATGGTGCAGATAACCCCTAACGCCTTTTTGTGGCAGGGGTTAGCGAGTGGGCAGGGCTCATTTGTGCGTGATTCCCTGGGTCCAGTATCGCTTAACGGACGGATCATCGGATGCCCGGCTTGGTGGGTGTGCGATCGGCCTTTATCCGGGCGGAGAGCACGCTGGCAGGGTTGGCACTTATCAGGGTTTATTTGTGTAAATAAAGCTGTGGCCTTTGTACCTCCAGACCCTTTGTTGTGTGTTTATTTATATGTGGGTTGGGGGAGGGAGAGGGAGCTTCCTCGCAGGCTCCAAGGTCATGTACTATAAAACCTTGCATTCTTTTCTCGCCAGCTAATGGGTGGGGGGGGGGGGAATCAGATTTGCCATAAGCATAACAAGGAGTTTATTTTATTTTTACTCCTTAGGATTGATACCGGGAGTCTTCGGGAGTCGCTGGGGGTCCCAGCGGGTCTCCGGTGGTGACCCGCATATTTATTTCAGCTCCGGATTCAATCCTGTGCAGTGAAAATACAATTACAGCCAGTTTCATTACCTTGGCGACTAACCACTAAGGTAATGAAGGGGTTAAATAGCAGACACTGCTTTGTTGTTGGTACAGGTGGTGGGTAAAGCTTGTAGTTGCTCCAGGGTGGCAGAAGAAGTTAACCCTAATCATTACCTTAGCTATTACAACCGCTAATGTAATGAAGGGGTTAACCCCTCACGCTACCCTCCCGCAAGGCCTAAACTCCAACCTGGGGCAACTACCACCTTCCCCTACCCCCCACCAACACCACCACACCGGAATGGGTAAAAGAGCAAATAGCGAAAGATGGCTAATAGCACTTTTTCCCATTCAAAAAAACATTACAGTGCAATACAATAAAAATCAATACAACCCCCCCACCCCCCAACTCCCAACTCCAACCTGAACACACACTGTAATGGGCAAAATTACTATTATCCAGAATTGGATAATAGCACATTTGCCTATTAAAAATACAACATTAAACAACAAGCATAAAGTACATTAAAGTTCTACTTACCCCTGCCAGGATGAAGGCCGCTCCCATCTTGCTCTGCGTCCTCCTCGTCCTCCGTGGGCAGCAACATTACAATAAAAAAGCTAACTACTGCCCACTAACCCCATTAGTCACCTTAGCGGTTACTAACCGCTATAGTAATTAAGGGGTTAAATCTCCTCCCCCTCTACCCATCCGGGAGGCCCCTGCTTCCCGAGTTACAGGCCCCGGTATGGGGTGCCGGTATCTGCCTGCATTGCTCTAATCTCCCGTGTCACGTGACCGGGACATTTCAATGTACAGGAGATACCGGCACCTCATACCGGGGCCTGTAACTCAGGAAGCAGGGGGTCCACGGACCTAAAATGAATGCGGTTCAACTCAGGAGACCCTCTGCTACAAAACTCTGTTATTAAAATTTACATTAAAACTGTACAATCGCCTGTAAGAACTGTGCAGGGACAGGCAGCTCTCTCTGTGCAGCTCTTTAAGACGGCAGTTTAAGCAAACAAGTTGTGCGATATGCCATGGGGGGAAGGAAATGTGTTTTTTCTTAGTGAATACCGTTTTGACACACATTTTTTATAGTGTGGTAAGAAAATGCAAACTCGCATTAGTGAATAGGCCCCATATAGTGTGTGTGTGTATGAATGTATATATGTATATATACACAACTCAACCCCATTATGGCGCGGTCCTCGGGGGCCACCCAATCCAACCGTGCTATAACCTGGGTTGCGCTAATTTTTAAAAAATGGCCGCAGCGTGCCCGATCGGGGGGAGGGTGGAGGAGGTGGAGTGAGGCGCCGGCAGCCCTACACGATCCCACAGCAGCCCCAGTGATCCCCCAGCAGCCACCACACTTCCCCGGCATTCCCTGCACTCCCCCCCGCACTTCCCCCAGCAGCAGCAGCAGATCATCTTACTGCTCGTGGTAGCTGGCAGGCCGGTCCGGGGCTGGCGGGGGAGGTTCCGCGCAACGGAAAAGCGCAGGCGCCCAGGAAATGCTGCGGGTCTCAAGGGGGGCTCCGACATGCGCAGGTGGCAGCAGGGGAGGTTGCAGAACACACCTGAGGGTAAGTAAAGGGCCTCGGCCCCCTGCGTTCCTTCCCTGGCACCCTGTTCTCCCCAGGCCGCCCCGGTTACCGTTGCTGTCGGCGGGAGGTTGGGTGAGTATGGAGTGAAATGTCCAGATATGCGTGCAGGGACGTCCACGGGGCTGGCCTCTGCGGCTCGGATTCTTCTGGGTGGGCGGGAGAGCTGGAGCATGTGTGGCTGGGTGGCCCCTGTGCTATATTGGATATACACACTGTATACACACACACACACACACACACACACACACAATAAAGGGAATCTCTGCAAGGAAAATCAAAGGGATAATACAGTTTTATTCCAGACTCTCAGCAACAGAAAGCTTCTCTAAATGTGGCAGAGGGGGACACATGAGACATAACTGTGTTGTTGCACTATGTAAAATCTGCTATAATTGGGGAAGGATTGGACATTTTGCACACTAGGAGGTGTCGGAGGTTTGAACGAGAATTTGGACACTAGTACCATTGTCTAGTGTCCAGGTTCTCCTTCCTAGTCTGCCTGCCCACTCTTTCCTTCCCCCTTCCCCCTTCCCCCCCACCTTTTTTCCCCTTCCCCATTCCATATTGTTAAGATCATCCGACTCATTTTTATGTCGTTTTGAGTTATTTATGTGCATGTCCACATTTTTATATATCTTTGTTTACTTTATTGTTTACATATGAATACTTGTGTCCACGCAAGTGATGATTATATATGCACTACGTGTGTGTATACACTTTTTACATGAATGTACACATATTTTTATTTACCTTCCTCTATTTTTGAGTCTGTTTAACTTACGTCTATGCTTAATGTTGTTATATACATATATATATTTCAATTTTTCTAGATTCACAATTTTTATTATAATTTATATAAAAAATTATTTTTATTTTATTATTATTTTTATTATTATTATTTTTTGACATTTAGTATTTATATATATTTTATTAATATAAGGATTTGGATGAGGAAGGTCTCCCTGTGGGACCGAAACGTTGGCATTCGTGTAACAGTGTGTTTTGAATACATCACTTTTGGAATACTCCTTGCTGTATGCTGTCTCCTTTATTAGTTCATGGACTGGTAACTATGATATATATATATATATTTCATAGTTATTTTATATTTATTTATTTTGTGATTATTAGTATGTAACATTTAATAATATCTTTTTTCTTAATTTGACTTGCCTTATTTTATATGTTTTATATTGCAGCCCTATTCAAATCGCCTTAGATTTTTTTGTGTTATATATTGGCCCTATCCTAGTTTCATTGATGGTCATTTTCTGTATGTATTTCTCTTTAAGAGACATCATATTTGTCTTCCTACTAATTAACCTATCAGATTTAAGTCAACCCTATAAAGGTTCACCACTTTTCCCCTAGAATTCACCCTTGAAGAAGTCGGCGCAACAGCTGACGAAACGACGTAGGTTCGCGTCATCAATGTCCGACAGCTGGCTGTGAGAGGAGTGCCTTATCGCATGTGAGGAGTGAGAGCAACTATTCCAGTTATATTGGTGGAACAAAGTGGAAGGCTGTATTTGTCTGGCTGAGTCTGAGTCTGACATCAAGCAGAGACACAAGTGAATATTCAATTTGAACAAATGCAGCTGTCTTGTGTGAGGGGGTATTCCAGGAAGTGGAAGTGGAACAGCATCTCCAGTGTTACCCGGATCAGCATCACATGTTCATCTCCAGTGTGATTTCGTTGGTGTGCTGACGGAGGGACGCAGAGACCCCTGTGGTCATCGCGGTTACATCCTTTGGTGAGACCATTCCTTAATCCCTTGCCTATGTTATTTGCTTACCCCCCAATTCCATCTATAAAGGTCAATATCAGCCTGATTTTTCCACGTTTACATTCGCAATCTATCATCTGACGGGTCAAATACATCTCCCCATTTGTTGCTCCAGTCATTTGCTACTTATCGAGTGACAATTCCTCCCACATCTCACTGCCTCCTACATTTGCGCTATTGGACATTTTTTGGTCACATTTGCCTTCTTTTTTATTTTCAAGAGTACTCTTGTTTTTTATTGTCATATATTGTGTTTATTGTGTCTATTGGCATCATTGTGTTTGTTTTAATCTGTTCAGTCACCTAGCCTTCCTTGCTTAATTAATAAATGTTCCTGTTTTTTATTGCTATACAGGATTGCGCCTTTTTTCTTTCTTCCATTTAATCAGGATAGGCAAATCCTCATTAGGGCTGCATCCTGCTAGCTCATTTCACCTGGGTCAGTACATTTATTAGTCACCCATTTACTCACTTATAATATTACATTTGTGTTAGTCCTAGCGCTGATTTCATTCTGTTATGTATGTATGTATGTATGTATGTATGTACAGTATGTATATACATGTGTAACCCTCCCTGCCCGGTATCTTAGGGCTGCTACATCGGTGAAGGGTGTGTGTACATAAGGAATAAATCTGTAGCTATTGAACATATTTCTGCCAGTGTGAGAAGGGTCATTGTTTTTCTCCTGCACCCATTGGTTGAAGTTCGGGAGCTTCAGTATACTAGATCAACTTTTGTATGGGTTTGATGACATGGGCATAATGACCTTTTGCTGCAGAATAGTAAGTGACATTAGTGTAATGAACACATTACCCCTGATCTGCCAGGAAGAGTAGTCTCTTTTTTAATTCCAATCACTGCAACAGCGGCTCTGGGAGCCGAGGCAATGAGGTCTAGACAACAGCAAAAGAGGTTTCATGTGCAGCGATAATCTTAAATGCTCTTAAACGAGAGTGACTTCCTCTAGACATCTTTAGAGCTCTTATGATATACCTGGTAACATCATGGGTTGTGGCACAAATGCTCATTTTCCAGGGATCACGGGATCCAACAGAACAGTTGGCCCAATCGAAACTGAAGAGGAACCCCCTTTGTTTACGTCAGCTGGGTGTGGTGGTGGCCATGATAACTGCTAAAGTCCTATGGGTGTCCCTTAATTGTTCAGTAGAGCTTTTCTATTTGATTATACATTCTTAGGCTCATATGCACTAAGGGGTGCTAAGCTTTAGTGAATTTTAACTGCCATTCACTTGTATAGGAGTTAGCGATACCCTAAGTGTAGCACCCTTTAGTGTAAGGGTGCGCAAACTTTTAACATCGCGCCCTACTTCTCCTCTGTTCAATTAGTAGTGTACCCCCTGCCCTCAAGCAATGGCGATCATGTGCAAATGAAACGTATGATGCTATGTATGTGCCCATGCCCGCTAAATGTCCCCCAGTTTGCACACCCCTGCTTTAGTGCATATGGGCTTTAAACACACACTGAAAATTAGGAATATTGATCTGTAATAAAAACTAAAATCTTTTTTTCTTTAAGTATACTTTTTTATATGTCATTATATCCAAGTTATCAATCCATATACAGTACTAATGAATTACCCTTTACACACCGGTAGAAACACATATAATAGGTACAGCAGGTATTTATTATTATGTACAGAATGCAAAAACCAGATAGTCCCCGACACTGTAAAGATTAAGGCCGTAAAATTGACTAAAGGTCAATGCTAAATAATGTTTTACTCTGAAAGGAAAAGTCAACCAATGCAAGTACATAACCAGGGAATTGCTATGTCTAAAGCCTACAGGAAAGAATCACAGGCAGTATTAAAAAAAACATGTGTAAGGAGCCATCATGCCTAAGACAAAAGTGATTTAAGGATGTTCAATAAGATACATGTAGCTTTCACCCTTGAAACAAGAAAGAGGCAGGGAAATAAAGTGCTAAATCAAAATATTCTGCAACTTTTTTTTTTTTTTTAAATTCATTCACAGGATACTATGTTTTAAAAGTGCAATTTTCAAGAAAAAAAATGACCATTTTCAACTTTGTTGTTGGGAAACTACTGGTATTCAAATGTATCATTGCACTGCACCTTTAAGACCCCTTTTAAAACACACCTCTTTAATGTCAAAACAACAGGGAGAGACAGCACTCAAAAAAGGAAGAAACTGAGTATTACGAGGGTGCACATGGGAACAAGGAGGAACCCTATTTCCTCCTAAATAATCATAGAACAAAAAAATGGGGGGAGTTCCCAGCACTCACTAACAAATGCAAAAAGGGGATATGCCAAATTAATTTAATGAACGAAAATGCCAAATGAAGCAAAAAGTATACAACGTGGGTCATGCAGCACACACAAATTGCAAAATTTGGCGCTTATGACCCAATATATCAGTTCAAATTACTATTGCTAAACCTTTATATCACATTCGAGATACAGAGTTTTGACATTAACATTTAAGAGAACATGTCAGCTTCTCCATTATTCTAACACATTTGGAAATCTGCTGCTTTAAAAAGGGGCAGTTCAACTTTGAGGGGCAAATATATATATTTTTTTAAATGTTTCACTGTAATTCGTTTCCTTACTAAGATTTAAAGCTGCAGTTCAGTCTTTTTTTTTTTTTTTTTTTCTTCAATAGTTTCATGTGGGCAATCTCTACTTACCTAAAGAACTGTATAGCTGCAGATCAATTCGTTCTCCATATATTGATCGGCGAAATTTGGTGACATAATTAGTGAAGGGATCTGTTTTTTTCTGCTTCTGTCCCTCAGTGGAAGCTCATGAATATTCATGTCTCCCAGTGACGTGTGCTCGCTCCCGGTCTGCCGCTTTGTGGTGTCCCCCTTCTGCCCCGATCCCTGTGCCTGCCTCCCTGCCCGTGCGGGCGAGTGGATTTAACATTGTGGGGAGCTCCTATTGGCCCAAGCAGCACACGTGTAGTACTAGATGGCGAGTAGATTTTTTTGTTCGGCGAGTAGATTTTTTTGTGATTTGTCGACCACTATATATATATATATATATATATATATATATATATATATATATATATATATATATATATATATAGTGTGTGTGTGTGTGATATATATATAGTGTGTGTGATATATATATAGTGTGTGTGTATGTGTGTGATACATATATATATATAGTGTGTGTGTGTGTGTGATATATATAGTGTGTGTGTGTGTGTGTGTGTGTATGTGCGCAACCCAGCGGTCTGACAGAAGTATTCTCTGACTTCCGGTGTCTGCCGCTGCCACAGCGTAACTCCTCCCTACCGCCCTCCTGTCCCGCTCCTGCTCCATTCACATGGTCCTCTTCTCCCTCCGCCACCAACTGCTGTCCTCTGCCGCTGCCGAGCTTCGCTGCAGGATGCCGTCCTTCTCTCCCTCCGCCGCCGGCTGCTGTCCTCTGTCGCTGCCGGCTGCTGACCTTCGCTATATATACATATATATATATATATACACACATATATACACACACACACACACATATACTGTATATATTACATACATACATATATACACACACCAGAATATATGAGTTCTTCAGTATTTGTTGATACCTTTTTTTATTTGGACCAAGAATTTGTGTCATGGGACAAGCTTTCAAGAGTTTTCCTCTCTTCCTCAGGTCAAGCAATACCATAAATATATACACACATATACATACACACTGTGTGTGTGTGTCTATGTATGTGTGCGCATGTTTATGTGTGCGTGTGAGCATGTTTATGTGTGCGTGTATATGTATGCGCGTGCGCATGTTTGTGCGTGTATAAGTGCGTGTGCGCATGTATGTGTGCGTGTGCGCATGTTCATGTGCGTGTGCGCATGTTCATGTGTGCGTGTATATGTGTGCGTGTGCGCATGTGCACATGTGTATGTGTGCATGTATATGCGTGTGTGCGCATATATATCTATATCATACACACACATACATACACACCTAAGCTCCGCAGGGCCCTGTGCCTGCAAAATGTCTCTGTAAAGTGCTATGTAAAACTAGCAGCGCTATACAAGAACAAGCCATTATTAATTTTAATAACACACATTGAATTGTACACATTCACATAAAATTAAATATACATATTGTTTACAGTATGATATATACAGATTTGATTTTAAATGAGTTGTTAATATTTAACATTAACTACACATGTGCAATGGAATAAGGTTTAATTAATTAATTCTGAGCTACTCTCCTTTTCTGCTGCTGCTGCTGCTCTGACAGTTCTGTGGGGAAGATCATGTGACCAGGCAGCAGTAACTGATACATTTGTGCTCATGCACGTGCACGGCTGTGGAGGGGGCAGGACTCACAAAGGGGTGTGCCAGAGCCTGTTACAGAAAAGGAAGGGGTTGTGCCTTTCTAAAGGGTTGCTATAGAAACAAAAATGCTCGTTACATTAGAATACATTAAAAATTGTCTTTCAAAGTTGTTTTTTAAAAAAAAGAACATTTTCTCACAGTACAGAACTGATTTATTAAAAAAAAACACACATGCAGGATATTGACTGAACTGCAGCTTTAATCCCCTTTACACTTATTCCTAGTTTGTGAAAAATCAATACAAATCACCTTGTCAGAAACACTGGATTCAAACATATCAGCTACAAATGTTTCTTTTTGATGGCAGAATAATTACTTTGCAAACAAAGAAGCAAAGCTCCGCTAAACTTTAATGGCTGGCAAACAGTCATACTGACAAAAGGCTTTAGCTATAGATTATAAAAACATTCCCAAACATTACCATGATAATCTTAAAAGTTTGAAAAATATATTTTAAATGAATATAATGGTCACATTTTCTTTTAAAAATAACTCTTAAAGGCTTGGTACATCTGCAGTATGTTACTTTAATAGTCATCCAGGACATACTTGAAAACGAGAGGTAACTCTCAATGTATTACTTCCTGGTAAAATATTTTATAAATAAATCCAGCAGAGAAGGGGTTAATAGAAGGTTACACTATTAGAGACATGTTATTGCAAAAAGCCATTGTTTGTTCTTACAAAGTCCAGTATAGGAAGCAGTTTTGACACACAGGAAATGATAAAAACACCCAAACAATACATTAGAATCATCTTTACACTATCAGCACAAACAGTTCTCTTGTTCTCAGGTCTTCTAGAAAGAGTGAGTAGGTTCCAGAGGTCCCAGAACCTGAAAGTGATCGGAAGATTCTTAACAAATAAAATGGTACCCTACAGTTGCAGTCACTTTTCCAAACAAATTCCTAAGTCATGTATAAGTTAAGATCAACAAGTAGGCTAATATGGTGTCTGTGTTGGCTTCACCACTTTGCATGAGCAGCTAATGATTTACCATTGGTGTCACCTCCCGCTGGTCTGCTGTGTGTGTGTCACGCTGCTACTTGCCAGCAGCATTAACAGCCACTACATTAGTAGCACAGAGCCCACTTTACACATCTTCATGGCTACTGCTCACATCGACTCATTCTGTCACCTCTTCTCAGAAACATTGAATTAGATCCATTTAACATCAACTGTACCATTTACAATTAAAAAAAAGAGAGTGTTTCTGTAACCGCTGTTTTCTGTTTAATAACTGCATGTTGACCTTTTCTATGGGGGATTCGCCTTTGTATTTTTTACAAGCCTTAGGCCTCGGGCATGGTCAGCGGTTAGGTGCTGACGCGTGCTGAGGCGCGCTCTCGCTTACCAGTGAGCCCGTGCAGCCGCAATGAGAGCGGCTTTAGCAGCGGCTCGTGCACGCTTCCGCAAGCGTGCGGAAGCGTAGGTCTTAGCAAATTTTTAGTTTCAAGCGTTCACGGGAGCGCAGGGCCGGTCACGTGAGCGGTTCGCCCAATGAGAGCGAACCAGCTCCGTGACGTCACTGGCCCGCCCCCGACATGCCCCCGGACGGAGCGCTAACCAAGGCCAGGGAAAGCACCCGTTTTCCCTCAGCCTCAGCGCGCCTCTGCACGGCTGCTGCAACCCTGGACGCAGCCTTAAGAACAATGGATAATGTCGCCACTTTCTTGATCATCACGGCCATCTTGCTTTTCTTTTCATTTTCTTCCCCCCCCCCTATACGGTCAGTGCCATCCCTTTTATAACTCTTGTAACTCTTTATTGCACTATAATCTATTTGATTGTTTTTCATATATTTCAAACCTTTTTTTGTATGGTTACTATACTGAAAATGTATTTTCAAATCAGCAATTATGTAGCAAACTCGAGAGAGGGTGTTTATGGCAGGGAAATAAAAGTATTAAAACGGGAAGTTACCAAGTGGTGAATTTTTGGAGTGATCTTCATCAAAACATCAAAAGAATGTTTACACAATTGTAAAAGAACAGTAGCCCATGACAGCAGTTTGCAGGTAACCCTGGCCAACCAGTGTTGCAGAGAATGCTGGCCGTAGCTCACCATGAAAACGCCACTTCACCTTCCCCATACCCATGTCACCTTGACCATTTTGCTGTGGCTCCAGGAAAGACTAGTTGGGCCACATCTGTAATGATCAGAAATGTGACCCAATGAAAATACTTTTTCATTCTTGAGATTTCCTAGCCCACCAACATACTGTAAACGCCTGTCATCCCCACCTGTCCCAAACCAAACTATACAACATAGAAGTCTTCCAGAATGTCATACTGTCTCTGTACGTTCTCCCTACCAATTAGATGGTAAGCTCTTCGGAGCAGGGACTCCTCTTCCACAATGTTACTTTTATGTCTGATGCACTTATTCCCATGATCTGTTATTTGTAGTTATTTGTTATTTATATGATTGTCAAGTGTATTACTACTGTGAAGCGCTAGGCACATTAATGGTGCTATATAAACAAAGACATACATACATACATACATACATACATACATACATACATACATACAGTACATGTCCCTTACTGGAAATAAGGTCAGTAAAGCTTCAACTGGGTTCTAGAACCTCACCAACTCCTAGAGGAGTGTGTGGAATCTTTCTAATGCAGTTCTACTTACAATGCAACTCTTTAGTAAGCAGCTGTGCCACATCAATGGGATATAATTGAATAGAGTGACTGAGCATCTGTACAGTCCAAAATGTTAATTGACATTAGGAATGTAAAAGTCTTTCTACAGAGACAGGTTTACCAGCCCACTGTGACAGACAAAACAGACCATCGACAGCACACAGTTAAATCACCTGCCACTTACCTGATTTTAAACGGAGCTCACCCAAGCACCCGTAGGCATCCTGAAGCCACTCATATTGTCCTTTAACTGCCTCCTTTTCATCAGGTGCTGCACAGAATAAAAAGTAAAAATACATTACAGCGGAGAAATTATATTTTTTTAAGCCATGTTTAACGTATCGTAAGTAACCGGTTTGAGGTGTCACTTTAGGTAATGAATTGCTGTGTGAGGTGCAAAGAGTCACCTGCTTATCAACACAAGTTCTAGTTTATTCATACTGGAACGTTTATTCAAAGGAGACCTTTGTGACTTGGTATGACTGTCTCAGCCATTATGGGGGAGACTTTTCTACTTGGTGGCATAGAAGTCATACAAGGTGGCGTACAATTCTACTATTTTTCATGGTGTAATTCTATTAATTTGTACACTACGATGACCGAATACATTTACAGCTCACAGACTTATCCGAATAATAACAATAGCAACAATAAACAACAACAAAATTTTATCTAGCACCTTTCGCCACAAAACGCTGCACAATTACAGAGTAGTGCACAGTATGCAGCATATACTGTAGGAATTTTTATAGACAGTCCCAGAGCTTAAAATATGTTTTGGTGCCTGAGGCACAGGGAGATAAAGTGACTTGACCAAAGTCACAAGGAGCTGACACCAGGATTTGAACCAGGCTCCCCTGCTTCAAACTCTGAGAGTCATTGTAATCAGAGTCAGTGTGTTTACTTACTGAGCCGCTCCTTCTCCCATACTGTATATGACATCCCTGTGAGTTAACAGACCATTCATTATTTAAATTCACGGTAATTCTAAGGCCTGGTGGCAGCGAGGTTTTACAGAGCCATTGATAGCAGTGCTATTGGGGAAGAAGCAAAGTACCTGCGACTCATCCCTCCACTGACCCTGAACAGTTAGGGAAAGTTTGTTCCTGAACAAACACAAAGCATTTCCTTCATTGTTTAACTTTAACTTCAAAAGAGACATACTAAAACTAACGAACAAGTTAACTGCCTCACTGCTGGAGACGGGCAGCTCACTTCTTGGTTGGGTAACCCCTTGGTTGTCATACTACATGCAAAATTGGCTACACCTTGACTTTGGAGATGGAGTGGCCCAGTGAGTAAAGACACTAACTGTGAAATATTTGAAGCAGGGGAGCCTGCTTGTTGACCATTTATAAGGAGCCACAACAAATACATCAATATTTTTACAAAATAAAAATGTACAAAATAATTTCTATGATCAGGATTAAAAAAAATAAGAGTAAGGCAGATTGATGCAGAAAAGTAAAGCTGTTCAGCATGAAGCAGAGTTTCCCCCAAAAATATTTATACTGTGTAAAGGTACCCAGGCTTAACACACATATATATATATATATATATATATATATATATATATATATATATATATATATATATATATATATATATATATATATATATATATATATATATATATATATATATATATATATATATATATATATATATATATATATATATATATATATATATATATACAGAATCCCTTGCTGCAGTGGAAGTGCTGTATGCTGGGTGATAATGGGGAAAGGCGGGGTTGCAGACCTGCCTAAGACATGCAGATGAGCATACAGTTGTATTTGCATATATATATATATATGTAGAGGTATCAGAACCGTGTTAGCCGAGCTTCAATAATCAAAAAATAAATAGATGATACCGTTCTGTGGCTAACGAAATGCTTTTATTTGTGCGAGCTTTCGAGATACACTGATCTCTTCTTCCGGCGATGTTACAATGAATGAAGCAAGGATAACTTGAAAACAGTGTCTCTTGGAATGTTATCTGTGCTTGTCCTTCCCCCGATGTGGATGTGTTTTATGGCTAGAGGTGTCAAAGGGTAACTGAAAGCAAGTGAAGAAAGAGTATATATATATATATATATATATATATATATATATATATATATATATATATATATATATATATATATATACACCCCTTTAATATGTGCATCAATCCAATTCACACAATGATAAGTAATTAGCTACATCGCTGATCGATCGACGAAGATTCGGCTCGGGGGTTCATTAAATGGCTGTCAGTGCAGCAGAAGAGCACCAAAGATGCAAAGTTTTGTGGGGAAGATCATGTGACCAGACAGTCACTAGATACAATTAGTGCACTACTAGAGAGAGGGCAGGGCTCAAAAAGTGGTGTGCCAGAGCCTGTTTCAGAAGAGGAAGGGGCTGTGACTTTGTCAATAGTTGCTATAGAAACAGAAAATGCTTGTTACATTATAATACATTAAAAATGTAATTTAGAGCTGTTTAAAAAATGCTAAGTGTTTTCTCATAGTACAGAACTGATTTATTAAAAAAAAAAACATGCATGTAGGATATTGCTTGGTCTGCAGCTTTAAACATAGAAAAAATAAACCAAGGAACAAGTTTAAAAAATAAAAAATAAAAAGATGCAATTAAACAACAACTTTGAAAAAAACATTTTGTAGCTAGTTCTACTATGGGCTTAAGCAGCAAAAGATTTGACATCTTATGGTTTTTTTTAAGTAAATCAGCTTTGTCGTATTAGATCATACACTGTTTTTTTTAATTTTTATTAATAAACTCTAAAACTAATAAAAAATGGCATTAAAAGCATCCTTTGATTTCTATAATAGGATCTAGCCCACCTCACAAGTAGTGTAAGATCTTTGTAACACTTTTCTGTTTGTGAGAATGTGTTGCAAACTATAACAATAGATGTTACCGTAGTAATATAAGGTTACATTGTAGCTGCTGAGTTACACTGACTGAAGGAGAGATTGAAACTGAAACTGAAAGGCGGCCATTATGTTAGGCACACAATCTGGATTTGTACAGATTTATAAAAAGGAGCAAGAAACGATTATTAGTTTAGGTAAAAATTTAGAATGATACATTTTCACGTGCTTTATCTATACAAATAAGAAGAAAAAGGGGGAAAGTAGTATTGCTGATTTACTATAAAATGTAGCTTTATTTCAGTTTTGAAAGTCAATGCACCTTGAAGAGATACTGTATCTGCACGCTAAATATTGAAACCAATTCATTTCTAAGAAACAGTGCCTATTTGTTAAGGCTTTACATTTACTTAAGATAATGATATTTACTGGTTCTTTTTTTAAGCATGCTTCGTTTCCTGCTAACAGAACTAAACGGCATAACCGAAGCCGTCTGACAACAGTATACAGTAGGTATAGAAATCCAGACCCTGTGCCTGAGAGCAGAGAATTAAAGGTACATTTCCATATAGCAACATCAAGGCACAAAAGAGAATGAAAGGTGACATGAACTGAAATGGCAATAACACTATCTGCAATATTCGTATACAGTACATGCTGTTTTGGGTAATTCCTAGTTAGAAGTTCATAACGAATTGAGAATAACCCAATATTGCAGGGATCAGAGCTCAATAATGAAGCAGTTTCTTACAAAATGATTATGGTAGTCAGCTGTAATTGTTGTGTTTTTGCTTGCGTCAAGACAAAAGGAGGTCACATGACAGTCTACCGGCAGTAAAACCTGGGGGAAATGAGGTAGACCTAATTGCACCAGATTAAAATAATGAATAGATTCAACAAATAAAGTCCCACATGATAACAATGGGATTTTTGCACAAATATGGTTCTGTGACTTTGTTCCAGTTTTACCCAGGTTGTGCAACTGGAAGACTTTGAAAAATAGCCCCCAAAGTGCCCTTGTCTGGAATACAAAGCAGCAGATCCCCTTGAAAGCAAATAAAGAAAACACTGCCAGATTTCTCCAAGAAAAAAACCACTTTGGGCATTTCCATGCTTTAATAAATCCTGTTTCTTTACAGTGCAAGGCCGCAGTCCAGAGCCTGTGATAAATAACGCCATCATGAGCGTTCGCATTTTTTAGTATTTGCACAGATAAGTTAAAAAATATATTTGAATTAAAGGAAATCGTTTTTTATCGATTCACACACATTTATCAATCTACTCCATTTTGTTTTCCGGGTGCTTATATTTTGTCACACTCCCACGTCTCACAATTGCTGTGTGTCCTACAGGTCTGACATTGCTTGTTGTGTGTTTTACAGAAATTGCGTCAAACGGTGAAGGTAGGGAAATGTAGCGAAGTAATATTGCACTGTGATTGGCTCACGTCAATCTTGTACAAATAAGCATAGTATCGTTACTTATTTAAAAGCATGAACAACGTTAGATTTATCCAAATATGAGCAAGTACTATAGTAAAATGTATATATATATATATTATAAGGGAAAAGGGGGGAACTTGATACCGCATGCACTCAATCATGGTACCCACAAAAAGCTGGCTAATGACAATCCTCTGCTGTATGGTGCAACTCAGCAGTCATAGTGGTTACCTCATGTTCCCCCTTGAGGGTATTCTCTCCAGATTTCTATAGGAGTTATATTACCTGGGGTTTTTCCACACACACTTAATTCTTGCTATTTGTGATGAGCTACCATAACTTTGGGTCCAACTGGATATAGCCTTTCTGATTTGTCAGGATTCGTGCACTTTTTTGTATTGGTCTTTTATATTATGTGAAATCTAATAAATTTGTGATACTTTTGGTACACCCGTGTACTCAGTTGGGATACTTTTTGCTTGTGATAGAGATGTGTATATATATATATATATATATATATATATATATATATATATATATATATATATATATATACACACATCTCTATCTATATATATATATATATATATATATATATATTCACATATATATATACATACACAATAAAAATAACGTACTGCATTACACCTCCCACTTTGCCTGAGGCGTAAGCAGGACTGCCCCATTAGCAGTCAGTTTTTTTGCATTAGGAGAGGAGTTTAACAAGTCCCTGACTCATTTGCTACTTGCTAACTGAAGTCAGCTGCTGACCCTGCGCGTTTCCCACAATTTAGGACAGACTTTGTTTTGACAAGACATGGAAGATGAAAAGAATCTGATGAGGAGTTTTAACACATGTCAAGATAAGGTTTATTTTTAGAAAGGAGCTGTCAGTAGAAATCACATATTTGCCACGGACAGAAGTCTACAGTAACATTTTGTTTTTTCCCAAGTAGAAAATGTAGGCGATGACTGCAGAGTAAAAAAAATACTAGTGGTACTGTGCACACTGTACGTGCAGAAGAGAATAACTTTAACAAATTCACGTCTGGCTGGGATGCTTAGAAAGAATGAACAAAAAGTAGTCAGGTGCCAGCAAACTTGTGGCTCAGTGAGTAAAGACAATGACTGACACTGAGAGTTTGAAGCAGGGTTCAATTCCTGGTGTCGGCTCCTTGTAACCTTGGGCAAGTCACTTTATCTCCCTGTGCCTCAGACACCAAAAACATAGATTGTAAGCTCCACGGGGTGGGGACCTGTTCCTGAAAAATGTCTCTGTTAAGCGCTGAGTACAACTAGCAGCGCTATACAAGAAATGCTATTATTATTATTTAATAACCCATTTGATGTGCCACTGATTATATTTGATTTAGTTCATTTTAAAAAGTAATCAACATCATAAGAAAATAAATATACCTGATACTCTTTCTAAACCAATCCTCCTTGACTCACTTTGAACGGCGTAGGTTGAATTGCATTTACTACTACCCCAGGTGCAATTTCACGCACAGGAGGAGTGGCCAATTAATACTAGCCTATATTTCCCCCAACAAAATTTCAAAATGTACTCACTCATTTTAGTTTTAAAGAGTGTAACTGTCAGAGAGACTCTTGCTGCTATTTCCTCTCCCAGAATCCTCTGCTTTTGTCTTCCTAATTTGCTCTCCTTATGCTGCGACATCATCAGACCAGAATTAAAGTTTCATCTGATTCTTCTACCATAATGTTCTAACCCAGGCAGCAGGGAATTTCAGGGTGACTTTCTCCCAATTAGAGAGGTACAAAGAAAACGTCATCTGTATAGCTCTACTTTCCTGCAATTTTGACATTTTATGGAAAACAAAAACAGTAATGAGGATTGCACCTTAAAAAAAAAAAAAAGTTTTCGGTTTCAAAGCATACATATATACTATAAAAAAACCTTTAAAAAGGAGAAATCTTAGTATTTTGTCACCTTGAGAATGTACAGTATAAGCCACTGCTAAGGCTGGGGCCATGGTGCCTTCGCCCGTCGGAGGCGTGTGCGGCCGTGACGTCACCCACTTGAAGTGGGTGCATTTTTCGGCCATGGTACGCGCGCCATCCGTGGGTGTGTCTAGGGGCGTGCCAGTGACGTCACAGAGCTGGTTCGACCCTCATTGGGCGAACCCCTCACGTGACTGTCCTGTCGCGCCAAGAATTCAGTTTGAACTGATTTCTTGCGCAATGTGCGCCCCCTCCCGCCCGCACGCTGCATGGACGCGATCACTGCCTTACTCTGTTCGCTCAGCATCCGCACGGTCTGCGGCACCATGGCCCCAGCCTATGGTGGGGCAGAGTAGCATTCATTGTAAAATCACGTTGAGCATTGTGCTGGAAGAATTTGAGGGGGATTTGTATCCACAAGAAGGTACAAAAATAACCAACACAGACGTTTCAATGAAAATTCTTGCTCACTTCCCCCCAGCTGAAAACCGAGCAGGTGCTGCCAAAATGAAAGGCACATTCAGTTATCTCCACTGACCTCACCCTCCAGGAATGCCAATAAGTCACAAGGAGCAGCAACTGAACAAGCAGGATCCAAAATAATTCACTCCCAAAAACTATAGCATCAGAGCTTCACTAGAACTTGTAGCCAACATACAGAATGAAAGCAGATTACTCCCCGTTCTTACCCAGCGTTCATAGCCAGGGTTCCCTCTCACCTAAAAGAGTCTCGCGCTAAACGTAAGTGTTCTCTGTGGAAAAACAGATTGTAATGCAATTTAAATGTATTGTTGACTAAAGACTTTACCTACATTTAACTCTTAGGGGCCTATTAAAGCATTGCAAGGGGCTTTTTTTGGGGTGCAAATTTGGTGCAGAAAAACACACATTTTCTCGATCAGCTCCATCTGCGGCAAAACTAGTTTATTTCTTTTTTTCTTTGCACGCATAAAAGGACTGCGCTTTGCGTGCAGATGCAAATAGTTTGTACTAAAAGAGAATGTTTCTGTGCGTCAAAAAAACAAGCGAGAAAGTGCGTCGAAATCACCGCCAAGTTCAACTTGGCATAAACCCTAAAACGTTTGTTAATAGTGTCAGCGCAGAATTATGTAACTGTGTACAAAAGTGTTTTTGATGTTTTTGATATTTTTATACCAACATTTATTATTTCCACAGAATGGCTATTATAAATATTATTGCTCCAATAATTTGAGATTTACTAACACTAGCTAGAAATAATAAATCCATAACTCGATTTCAATTTAAGTTGCATCAATCAGGTATTTAAAATGACATAATACGCGAAAACTTATTTCAATGACAACAAATGATGTGTCATATGTATTAAGTTTTCATAGATAAAGGTTTGCATTATTTGTCGCACTGACATTTTGACAAACAAGCACAATATAATCTTATTATATAGGCCCCTTTGTTCCAGACGATTTGCGGCACACTTTGCTGTGGAACTTCCTGCTTCCGAGTCATGTGACCACTAATTTAGTGATCACATGACCGTGGTCTGCCCGTGACATCAGGAATGGAAGAGGTCCTGAGAATGGAGATACTAGCAAACCATTAATCACGTTGGGGCAGCATCAGAAGGCCACTTAATGACGTTGGCCTAACATCCTCGTTCACCCAAAGGGTTCTTATAGGGATTTACAAATATGAACACTTAATACGGTGTCACAGTAATTCATTACTTATTGGGTATTTCATTTCAGTTTCTAACCTTTTTTGGAAGAACTTTAATGAATGTAATTATTCTTAAACTGATGGAGTGCCTGGGACGTCGGACAGATAAAAAGGAGTTATTGAAGTAAAAATACATTAGAGAAATACATGTGATGTTGCCAACATACCGGAGGGAAATTTACTAAAGTCTTCCGGCTGCAAAACTGGTTCAAAAACCAGGGCAAAAGAATTGCCAAAGGAAACTAAAACAGGTTGTAAACTTAGTAGGCACACCTATCAATAAAACTCCAGCATAGACTGGCGAGTGCACGCTTCATAAGGAACAAATGGAGATAAACTTCACCCAAACCCACGGCCTTGATTAGGCTGATATAGATATCTATATCTATATATATCCCCAAATAAAACCAATGTGCATTAATGGCAGTGAACACCAGCGGTCATATGACCCCGATTGCAAATGGTGACAAACAGAAGTCAGGTAAATGGTGACCCAACAGGTTAGGTTTTAAGGATATCCCCGCTTCAGCACAGGTGGCTCAATCAGTGGCTCAGTCACCTGTGCTGACCTGCTGGGGGGATTTTGAGGACTGCAGTTGAGAACCCTAGACAATTAGCATTTTTATAAGCAGTGGCGGATTTCAACTTTTGCCGCCCATAAGCTCATGGTGGCAGCGGGGGCCCCTCCTGCTGCAGCATCGCTGTGCCATGACGTCACTGCAGCATGTGACACCGCGTTGTCATGACAAAGCGTCATCAAGTGCCGTTGCGGCGTCATTTCACGTGGGGTCATCATGACAACACGATGCTGGAGGAGAGGGCCGCTCTGGAGAAGGCAACACTTCCTCTGGACACACACACACATTGCCCCCCCCCCCCAAAAAAAATGCCGTTCTAGGCTATTGCCTAGTTAGCCTTGTGGGAAATCCACCTACGCCAATAGGACCAGTGATGTGCCAGGTACGTCACTAGGTCATTATAAAGGATAATGGTCTCACAACTAGAAAGTACAAGCTTTTCATTTAATTGGAAATAAAACAACTCATTGTTGCTACCAGAATCCACCCTCCGTTTGTGCTTGCTTGTCTTTATTTGTATGTCATTCTGTTTATGTAACACACAACTCTGTACCCCCATTGTACCGTGCTACGGAATATGTGAGGGCTTTACAAATAAATGATAGTGATAGTAACAATAATAATAATAATAATAATAATAATGTTGATAGCCAAACACTTGCTAATAAACACACACACACACACACACACACACACACACACACACACACACACACACACACGTTCCTTGTGTCTCCACTCCCCTCCTTCTCGATTGTAAGCTCTTTTGGGCAGGAACTTCCTTCCTACTATCTCAATTTGTCTTAAAATGTATGTACTCTTTTGTCATACAATGTTATTGTCCTCCCTCCCACACTGCACTGCGGAATATGTTAGCGCCATACAAATGATAATAGTCTAAAATTACCTTGTGTAAAAGCATCACAAGTCAACATACAACAAGATCACAGATAGTTAACCCATTCCAACTATCACTGCCATTTTGTTCACTTTGGTCCAATATGGGTTTACACCTGTGAAAATGACATTGGCAGAGGTGTCTGCCCACTCTTGTTTGTACACTGACTCATGGTTCCTCACTGATATTACACAACCAAACACTCTCTCTCTCGTGTTATTACTATCAGCAGCAGGGCTTGCCACTCTGGAATTCGTTGACTAAATCTGAGTGCTGCCCAGTCTCTACAGTACACACAATTTTTGGAGTTATTTATTAAAGTTCCCCTCACCTTCAAAACTGGGGCGCATAAGTTGCAGCAGATTTATTAAGGAAAAACATTCTCATTGAAACTGAATTAATGTTCTGGTTTGATAAATCCAGTGCATTGTTTTTCCATCGGTTTTGCCCTTGTTTTGTAGACGGGAGAGTTGGATAAATGACTAATTTTGTTTGTATAAAACTACAAGTATTTGTGTATTAAAGGAGCAATCCAAGCTGTATCCTACATGTGTTTTTTTTTTTTTTTTTAATAAATTTGTTCTGTAGTATTAGATAATATTCACATTATTATTTTTTTAAATTAAACTCTTAATGCCATTTTGTAATGAGTTTACCACTACACGTGAAGAAAAGACCTGTGAAGTATCAAGGCTCGGTACACACTGTTACAGGATATCACAACCTGTGTCAAATCTGCCCTTCATGAATTTTATTTTTACTCTATTAAAGCTGCAGTTCAAGCAATATCCTACATGTGTTTTTTTAATAAATCAGTTCTGTGCTATGAGAAACTACTTGTAGCATTTTTTTTAAACAATTCTGAATGACATTTTGAATGTATTATAATGTAACAAGCATTTTTTGTTTCTATAGCAATGATTTACAAAGTCACATCCCCTTCCTCTTCTGAAACAAGCTGTGACACAACTCTTTTTGAGCCCTGCCCCCTCTCTAGCAGTGCACTAATTGTATCTAGTGTCTGCCTGGTCACATGATCTCCCCTCAGAACATTGCCTGTTTGGTCCTCTTCTGTTGCACTGACAGTCATTTAGTGAATCTCAAAGCCGAACCGTCGTCGATCGATCACAGGAGAACAACTCGATTGGCAACTTGCCTAATTACTTATGTGTGGATTGTATTGATGGGGGAGGGGGAAATAAAATGTATAAAATGTAAAAAATGGCAGCTTGGACTGCTGCTTTAACTCGAGTGTCTCAGATTCATTAGATGTGGGAGTCAGACCCAAAACCTGTTTTGGCTGCCTGCCCCGGTTTATTGCCACTCTTGTGCCTGGCAAAGAAAGGTTGTTATGTCACTGGAACAGCCCCTCCCTCCCCCAACGTAATGGGAAAACCCTTTATCATGGGAGTTCCCCCCCATTTTGCTCCCTTTCACATATCCCTTTTGAATATCACTAAGGGGGATATTACTCTGACAAACCCCACTGACATCGCAAATGCATTCAATGATTACTTTGTGGGGTGTGCCACTAACTTATTAGCAAAACGCAGCACAAACCCCAAACATGAATCTCATCCTGGGAGTATCCCTACAGTCCCATCCCCTCCCAACACTGCCCACAATTTTCAATTTGGCCCAGTATCTGAAGAGGAGATTATACAAGCGCTCCTCAAACTAAAACTAAGCAGCCAATGTGGACTCGACTTACTACAATCTAGGTTCCTACGACTTGGTGCCCCAGCCATTGCCAAACCAATTGCGTCCATAGTCAACTCTATCCTGTCTGCAGGCCATATCCCTAAGACCTGGAAAACTGCCAGAGTTGTCCCAATCTTCAAAAGTGGGGACAAAAACACTGTCTCAAACTACAGGCCAATCTCACTTCTCCCAATTCTATCCAAAGTCATGGAAAAATGTGTCCACTCCCAATTAAGCGATTTCTATACCAAGACAAATTTCCCTAGCCAATTCCAATCTGGTTTTCGTCCCAAACACTCCACCGTAACTACCCTGCTAAAAGTTTGCAATGAAATCCAGTGTGGAATGGAACGGGGACAACTCACTGGTGCAGTATTCCTAGATTTTGCAAAGGCTTTTGAAACAGTCGATCATGCTATCCTGCTTAACAAACTCCAGAGCTCTGGAGTAGGGAAACATGCTTTAAACTGGTTTCAGTCCTACCTATCAGGAAGATCCCAACATGTGGCCATCTCAGGCTCTAACTCCAACCCCCTGGATATCTGTTCTGGGGCCCCTACTCTTCTCAGTGTTCATTAATGATCTTCCCACAGCTTGTAAGGAAGCCTCAATACACATGTATGCAGATGACACAATCCTATATGCACACAGTCATAGCCTCTCTGACCTTCAACACATACTTCAGTCTGACTTTTTGAGACTCGAAAACTGGATTTCCCAAAACAAACTGTTTTTAAACACTGACAAAACTGTAACAATGGTATTTGGGACCAAGACTAAATTTGTGAAGCTTCCAGTGACTGAGCTCCTGATTAGAACCAAGGCTAACACCACCCTAACACCTGTCACTAGTTTTAAATACCTGGGCTTATGGTTTGACTCCCACTTAACATTTGGGATACACATTGATACTCTGACAACCAAGACCTATGCCAAACTAGGGGTACTTTACAGGAACAAATCCTCCCTAAGTCTCCTGGTCAGAAAGCGTATCGCACAGCAGATGCTAATGCCAATTATTGACTATGGAGACATAGTATATGGCTCGGCTCCTCAAACCCACCTTAGCAAACTTGACACCCTCTACAATTCAATTTGTCGTTTTGTTCTCCAATGCAACTACAACACACATCACTGCGAAATGCTCAAAGAACTAGATTGGTCAACACTAGAGTCGAGGCGCAAAGTTCACCTTTCCTGTCTTGCCTTTAAATTCTTCATGGGCAAGCTACCCAGCTACCTGAACAAGCTCCTCACCCCTACCACATGCAGTACCTATCACCTGAGATCAGACTCCAAAAGACTGTTCATGGTCCCAAGGCTCAACAAAGTATCCGGACGTTCCTCCTCCTTCCGTGCACCCCAAAACTGGAACAACCTACCAGAGACCCTCACATCCACCACCAGTTTAAGTTCTTTCAAATCTAAGGCTGTCTCACATTTTAACCTGGTCTGTAACTGTTTCATGCGCTCATAATATATATTTTCTTTAACTGTGCACGCAATGTCTTGTATATAATGTATACCCTGTTCATTTATGTAACTGTACTTGTAACATGTACTATTTGTTTTACTCTGTGCCTAGGACATACTTGAAAACGAGAGGTAACTCTCAATGTATTACTTCCTGGTAAAATATTTTATAAATAAATAAATACCCCCTCTATGATCAGATGAAGTGGGGGTCACCGTATACCAATATGTATAATTAGGCCAAAGAACACCCAAGTTGCTGCTTTTGCTACAGATCTGTTCTTGCCACATCACTGCATGGCCCCCACAAGCCATCACTGTTAGTAGAAGTGTACATTCTTTGCAGGCCATGATATAGTTACTGGATCGAAATGCCCCGACAGTGCTTCATAGATTTAGGGATACACAAGCTTCAGAGACCCCGTAATACTGGTCTGCGGATATTCTTTAGTCAGAGACCATACTAAAGAACAGCAGGTACAGTAGGCTGTATGATTTACAATATTGTAAAGTAAAGCTGTGGAACTAATAATGGTAAAGCTGCTACAGAATCTCATAAGCCAAGAAAAAACATTTTGCATTGTTAAAGTACATTTAGTGGACTAAACAAAGATCTGTTGTTTCACGCTGTTTATTCAAAGGCAACCACCATGCTACATGTAATCCTTCAAGCAGCAAAACAGTTAACTTAATAAATAAATATATATATATTATCAAAGGTTTGAAGCCGGGGGTCTCTGTTACTGTACTGTGCTACTTTTAGTTCTGGGAACTCCCTGCTTCCCGAGATACTTACCTCCGTAGGGGGTACCGGTATATCTGCGGAGTTTAAAGGCCCAGGTCACGTGGGCCAATAGGAAGCTGCACCGGATGACACCACTTCTTCCTATTGGCCAAGGGCCGTCTTAACGTATGGGCACGCTGGGCAGTTGCCCGGATGCCCCACAGCATAGGGGGCCCCACGCGCCCGGCCCATGCAGGCCCACCAATGCTCTCCCCCCGTCCAGCACCCTGGCTCGCTCTCCCCCTGCCCGGCACCCCGGCTCCGCTCACTCCCCCCGCCCGGAAGTGGAACCCCGGCACCGCTCACTCTCCCCCACTCGGAAGTGGAACCCCGGCTCCGCTCACTCTCCCCCGCTCGGAAGTGGAACCCCGGCTCCGCTCACTCTCCCCCGCTCGGAAGTGGAACCCCGGCTCCGCTCACTCTCCCCCGCTCGGAAGTGGAACCCCGGCTCCGCTCACTCTCCCCCGCTCGGAAGTGGAACCCCGGCTCCGCTCACTCTCCCCTGCTCGGAAGTGGAACCCCGGCTCCGCTCACTCTCCCCCGCTCGGAAGTGGAACCCCGGCTCTGCTCACTCTCCCCCGCTCGGAAGTGGAACCCCGGCTCCGCTCACTCTCCCCCGCTCGGAAGTGGAACCCCGGCTCCGCTCACTCTCCCCCGCTCGGAAGTGGAACCCCGGCTCCGCTCACTCTCCCCCGCTCGGAAGTGGAACCCCGGCTCCGCTCACTCTCCCCCGCTCGGAAGTGGAACCCCGGCTCCGCTCACTCTCCCCCGCTCGGAAGTGGAACCCTGGCTCCGCTCGCTCTCCGCCGCCCGGCACCGGCTCACGTCACAACCGCTCGTAGCCTAGCAGTGCAGCACTTCCGGTGCCTGCTGCTGCTAGTGAGCGCGTGGGAGGCTGGGAGCGACAGTGTAGGCAGGGCCCCGTGCACTGCTTTGCCCGGGGCCCCTAATATTGTAAAGATGGCCCTGTATTGGCCCACGTGATTCGGGACATTTAAACTGCCATTAGATTAGGCACACAGTTTCTCGGCCAAAATAAACACCGTTACGCTCCAGAGACCCCCTGCTTCAAAGCTCTAATAAAAAAATAAAAATATATATATATATATATATATATTTTTTAATTAACCCGTATTGCTGCTTTAATTCAAATACATAAAACCTTCCATCTGCTTCGAATGTCAATTGCAATTTTTTAAAATCAAGTCTTGTTGTAAAAAAGAAAAAAAAAACAAAGTTTCCCCAAGGATTGTGGTGTTCACTAGAAAAAAAAAAAAAGCTTTCAGGTGCTACCAGCAGTAATCCCCTGATCCCCCATAATGTGATAAACATACACTAGAATAAAGACCAGAGGCCACTGTAAGATAAACTAAAAATAAAGCGTATTGTAAAATGTTGCATTATAATCAAAATGAAACCGACATGGTTTCTATTATGTAACATTTTGGCAGTGCTTGCTATTTTTTGTCTATTAAACAATGAGCAGGCTTCATTTATTCATGTAGGATACCTTTATATTCATATCCTGTTAATTAGTTTTAAACTAAGCACCCTGTCATACATCGTCCTTCTTATATGCTTTACAACTAAATATATATTGATACAATACTGTTTTGTGGGTTAGGTGGGTAAATGCAGGGATTGTATACTTCAGCTTAGCTATTACGTCACGGGGTCTGGCACTCAGGAGACCCCCTCACATCGCAGTTACGTACAAAAATCCTGCTCATTTCACAAGGGCATCGGAGCGCAGGACGTGAATTGGATCTGTACTGACGGGGATTGGAAGGGTGCGACTCCTCCCCTTTTGTTCTGTCATCAGTGTCAGAAGCAATCACGTGACCGCTTCTCAAAGGGTTAAAGGCCTGATACGGTCAATTCTTACCGTATCCTTTTTAACATGGAGCCCTATAAGCATATGCCTTCCGTATTACACAGCTTATCGGCACAGCCTGGGTTAAACAAGCGCATAACCAGTAATCCTAGTCACAAACAGTTTTTTAATTAGACGAATGTTGTCAAATTAGTCTCATTGAAAGTTGGTAAAAAAAAATTAAAAAAAGATACAAACGCCCCTATTCCTATTAAAATATGGGACAGGATTTTTGTTGATGCTGTCAAAATCTTTAGATCTGCATCTCCCTCACAATCGCTCTTTTTCTTTCTGTATAGAGTCGCCTGGGCTTGGTCTGGAATCTAATCTATGTTGCTCTTGTAACAAGGAAATTGGTGCTTTAGTTCATCACATTTTCTATTGTCCCAATATAGTAACATTTTGGCAGCTAATTTGGAATAACATTTTATCTTGTACAGGCTTACAAAACATAAATACATTATTTATAGCTCAACCACTAACACTTTGGCTTCCCCAAGACGTAGTCACTACTACATCATGGCACCTGGCGCTTCAGCGGTCCCGTGACGCAGTGACTACGTCATACCCAAGGACAGCTTTTTTTTTCTTTAAGCCTAGTCCACGCCCTGCGGTCCTATGAAGCGCAAGACGCGAGCTGCAGTGAAGGGAAATGGGAGAGGACTCCACCTCTTTCGTTTCCCCGAGTGAAGGGCCACCGCGGTCACGTGACCACTTTCAAGAACGGTCATGTGGCCGCTTCACTTCCCCCGGAACTAAAGGGTTAACACACGATATTCCGGACACTTAAAAACAATAAATAAATAAATATATTTTTAAAAAAGTGTCAGTCTAATTTTGCTTTAAGAAAGACAATTCTATTGTCTCGCCCGCTGGTTGGGGGAGATGAGTGCTTAAAGGATACAGTTATTAAATACTAGCTCCAAATGCATCATCCAGATTTCAAGAAATTTGGTCTGTTATTGGTAATGGTTTAAAAAAAAAAAAAAAAAAAAAAAACACTTTCCAGTGTAAATGTGTCACTGTTTCTATTATTTACTCTATTTGATAGATACATTGTACACCTTTAGAGTTGCTTTTCATTTTTCATTATATGCAGTATTGTTTTAAGCAGATTGCAAATAAAATAAAAACAATGTAGTTAACAGTTTAAGAGTATAATTTCTCTGGGTTTTTTTTTAAACATGCTTATAGATATTTTTCCTTCATTTCTGTAAACCTAAAAAAAAAAAAATCTTACAACAGTTTGAAAAAACCCCGAAACATAATACAATAAAAAAAAGGGTTTTTCTTTCAACGGTTTGGAAAATGCTGTAGAAAAACATTTACAGTAACTGTTCAGAAGAGCTTACGTTTTGATTTTTGGCAGACAAAAGGCCAGATGCACAGATGGGTGCTAAGCTTTAGCACGCCTCAGCTTACATTCATATGAATGGGGATAAAAGCATGTTAAATCTTAGCACCCTCTTGTAGATCTGGGCCAAAGTGACTTACAAAATTAGAAGAGATTGAACCAGGTTCACCCACATCAAAAGTGTTGCTCTATCAACCCTTGCTTCACAGATCTAAAAGCCTTATTGATCCTAGAGAAACAGGTTGTAATACCAACAAACTTGTCTCTCTCTGATTTCTCCATTTCCCTCTTTCCTCTCTCTGACCATAAACTCATCTAATGTTCTCTCTCTCACTTCTCCCCTTCACCTCTATCTACCCCTCGTTTCTGCAGAAACCTGCGCTCTATTAACTTACCAGCTTTTGATTCCACTTTGCGCCCCTCCCTCTTCTAGCTCTGCTCCAGACTGACAACCTGGTCAGGAACTACAACTCTGCCCTATCCTCCCCTCTTGGTCTACATGCCCCACTTTCTCTCTGCCATTCTCGCCCTTCTAACCCAGACCCTGGCTAAATTTCCACACACATACCCACGGTGCATTCCTGCACTCGTTCCTCTGAACGCCTCTGGAGGAAATCTCACACTCTGGCAGACTTCCTTCACTATAAATTTATGCTATCGTGTTTCAACTCTGCCCTCTCTCAGGGTAAACAAACCTACTTTTCTTCACTAATCAACATGCACAAGTCTAACCCACGCAGACACTTCTCTGACTCCCTACTTAGGCCTGTTTTCTTCCTCCATCTCACCTCAGGACTTTGCTGACTATTTCATGGAATAGGTGGAATCCATAGGGCAGGACATCCCATCTGAATCCTCCTCCCATCCTACACCTTTTTCCAACTTTCCTCCTGCCTTCCTCAACTCTTTTTCCGCTGTCACAGAGGAGGATGTATCGTTGCTGATCTTCTCTTCTCCCTCTACCACCTGCCCTCTTGACCCCATTCCCTCCCATTTGCTAAAACCTCTTGCTCCTACTACAATCCCTACACACATTTTTACTCCTCCACCTCCTCTGGTATATTTGCCTCCTCCTTTAAACATGCAACAGTCATACCATTACTGAAAAACAGCAAGCTTGACCCTACCTGTCTTTCTATCTATCGTCCTGTCTCCCTCCTGCCTTTTGCCTCTAAACTCCATGAATGTCTTGTATTCTCTCACTTGCTCCATTTTCTCACCACCTATTCTCTCCACGACCCTCTACAATCTGGCTTCCGCACTGCTCACTCCACTGAAAACAGCCCTCACTAAAATAACTAATGATCTCCATGCTGCCAAAGACAAAGGTCATTACACTCTGCTCATATTACTCGACCTCCCTGCAGCATTTGATACTGTGGACCACCCTTTTCTCCTTCACATTCTCCATACCCTTGGTATTCGTAAACAAAGCTCTATCCTGGATCTCCTCTTACCTCTCCCATCTTACTTTGTGTCTCTTTTGCTAAAACCTCCTCCTCCTCTATTGATCTCTCTGTGGGGGTACCCCAGGGCTCTATCCTGGGACCCTTTCTCTTTTCTCTTTACACACTCTCTGTAGGTGACCTAATCACATCTCTTGGGTTCAAATATCACCTCTATGCTGAATTTACTTTTCAACCCATGACCATACACCTGCTGTACAAACCATAGTTTCTAAATGTTTCTCTGCAATATCATCCTGTATGGCCCTCCGCTGACATAAACGTAACATGTCAAAAATGGAGCACCTCATATTTCCTCCCAAATCTGGTCCTATTTCCTCCTTCCACATTACTTTTGGAAGTACTATCATACACCCAGTAGCACAAGCATGCTGCCTAGGGGGTCACACTCGACTCCTCTCTCACATTCTCCTCTTACATTAAAAAGGTAGTCGTTTTTTCCTCCACAATATTACAAAGATACGCCCTTTCCTCTGTTACTGTAATCTCCTGCTGTCTGGCCTTTAAATTACAGCAAATAAAAATACCACTTGTGAGCACATTCACAGGGCTGTAACCCTGCCATCCCCCATTATCTCTTAGCATACAGTTCTCACACTGCAGCCAGGGATTCTGGGCAATGACATGCAAATGATCACTCAGTGTCACCTTAAAGTTAGAAAGTCCTTTGCAGATTATTGTACTTTTACTCATTTTTGTGTTTTGTTTTAAGTTATTCCTTTTTTTATTAAATAATATGAACGAGAGGGGAAGCTGAACCCAGCTATTCTCAACTCTACTAATCACTCACTTTTCCTGAGCCCTGCAAGGCAGAGACTCAGCAGGTTTAAAAGGCTCACTGTGTACAACACCATGTACACTGACATGAAATAGGGGTTTATTTTTATTTTTTAACCTTTTAAGAACTGTGGAAAATGTATTGTCACTGAATGGTGCCCCTTGATGATATATCAGGACATTGCAGAACTCCATATATGTGAAAATAATACTACTGTAGTGGTCAGAGGAGGATGCTACTAAATGATACTCCTTACCACTACTTTTCCTTATTTCCAAAAGCACAGTTTCACGATTTAGTTATTTGAAAATATGAATGTTGACCTTTTACTTTTAGTGCAAGGACTTTGAAAATTAGATACGTGTGTGTGTGTGTGTGTGTGTGTGTGTGTGTGTGTGTGTGTATGAGAAGAACAATATCAGCGCAAATAAATATACACTTAATTAATGTGTGCACTCACTTGTATAAGCCTAAGTATATAAACACAAATGCAATACTGTGTCAGTGCAAACGTGAAAACAGTGATATAATTAAGCATATAAACTTACAATTTAGATACTATAAATCATATGTAACAAAAACTTAGTGTATAGACCATAAATAGTCCCAGTGAGTGAAAAATAAATCTACATATATGACAAGTACCAGCAGGATTTTCACAGGGACAATGGATAATCACAGGAGTCAAAGCAGCTTCTAAAAGGGATCAACCAGGTCCAGAAAAATTATTTATAAAAAAAAAAAAAGAAAAACCGCATACCCCGTAGATACTTTAATGAAGCGAAAATTATATACCGCTTACTAATGAATACAAACACACTCATATATAGAGCTAGCAACAGTCACTTAAATCCTGTATACCAATCACTGGATTAGGAGATGGCTTGTATCAATTTGAGTAGGACTCATTTTGATTTTGTCCAAGGAACAAACAGTGTCCACTGGGGCCTCTCTCCTGAGAGGCCAGCTAGATCTTAACACAGACAGGGGTCGCTGTCTGTAAGCAGCTGGGGCAGGACTACAATGTATCAAGTGAATAAGCCACGCTTGTTTAGCGTTTACTCACAGAATCTATGCAATATGCTTCCCTAATTTAACTACTTTATGTCCCAAATAAAGATTTCAACACCACTTGTTAGCTTGTAGCGAAATGTTTGATTTCACAAGGTGTAAATGTGTTGCAGTTTGAGCAGTATCTGTGGTATTAGCAAGAGAAAAAACAAAACAAAATGGAAGGCAGGCACATACGTATGTCCTGATATCCCTATATTTATGCAGCCTGGAAAATCCCTTGGTATTCTTTTCACCTGATAGTGAAACTATTACATATTTCATCAAATGTTTGAGAAACAACCAACGTTGCCTTGCTCAGGAAGCATCATATGACGCTGCCCTGGAATCATTCGACACACGTGTAAGAAGCCCGTAACAATGTCTGAAGATACTGTATGTCTAAACTTGCATTTTCCTTATTTAAACAAAATACTTTAGGAAAAAGCCCAACACAGATATTATTTAAATATGATGCTTCTATAGAAACTTGCAGTGCAGCTTAAGGGCATGGCCCCCAAGTTAACCCTTTTGTTTCTGTGACTGCGACCACATGATTGCTTGGGGTATTGAACGCATGGTTGTGACCGGTCCCCAGTGACGTGGACGAAAGTGAAGGGGTCGCCACTAACATTCCGATCGCACAAACCCCTCCAAACGAGCGAAAATACCATGCGGCTCCCTGAATATCGTACGGGCACTAACTGTGCTGGCCTTTGGGATGTTCAGCCTAAAAGCAACCTAAGGCAGGGCTTCTCAACTCCAGTCCTCAAGACCTCCTAACCAGTCAGGATTTTAGGATAACCCAGCTCCGGCACAGGTAGCTCAATCAGTGGCTCAGTCGAAGACTGCACTCTGACTGAACCACCTGTGCGGAAGCTGGGACCGATTGAGCCACCTGTACTGAAACAGGGATATCCTGAAGACATGACCTGTTGGATGGTCGTGAGGATTGGAGTTGAGAACCTCTGCCCTAAGGGTTAAACCAAATATTCAGCCGTATGGTCCAGAATTGCATTTGTTTCGGGCAGTGGTGTTATTTAGTGATGCTCCACTGACATCTATTAACCCATTGAGTGCTGGAGGACCAGAGACAGAGTGCCCGGTCCCTCCAGGACATCGCCATAAGGTGACCGTTCCACGGAGCAAACATATGATCGCGACATCACTGATGAGGAGCGTGGAAGGTGGAGGAGTCTCCTCTTTTCCACTTATGGCCAGATTGTGTTCAACGCACCACAAGAGCACAGAAAGCAACGTCCCCTAGACAATGAGCAAAAAAGGGCACCATGTAGCCACTATGTGATGAAGCTCAGGAGTGCCAGACCTCATGATGTGGTAGCTACGTCATGGGGCATCTAAAGGGTTAAGCAGTGCCCACCGTCTTTTTATACGTCCTTCGACCAATGAGAATCTCCGACAAACTAAAATCCATTGCAGATACAGGGTATGGAAACAGATATAGTCAATGGAAACCGCACATCTTCCAATACTTTGCATGTGTAAATAGGTAACCAATAGCTCTTTGTAAGATGATTGTCTATTATGGAGCTGCACTACATTTAGCAATGTACGATGATACAATGGGACTTTTCTGCTTTTGATAAACATGGTGCAGATTTTCTTTTGCCCCAGTTTTTCGCTTAGAGAGTGTTGTACATAGACCACAATGTACAAAGTTGTTCTGCATCTATTTTGATTGTGTACCTCACTTGTGTCAATGAGTGAAGAAGGTAGCGCAAATATGTAGCAACACGAGTTAGGAGAAATATAATACTGGGGTTTACCAACAACTTTTGAGATATATATATATATATATATATATATATATATATATATCTATATCTATATAATATATATATATATATTATATATCGGAAATATTGCTGTGTTTGTCCAGTTGCAATAGTCCAGAATGAGATCTTCAGTATTAGGTGTTATCTTTTTTATTTGGACTAACAATTTATGTCATTGGACAAGCTTTGAGAGTTCTCCTCTCTTCCTGACCCGAGGAAGAGAGGAGAACTCGCGAAAGCTTGTCCTATGACATAAATTACTTGTCGTCCAAATAAAAAAAGGTATCACCTAATACTGAAGTACTCATTTATTCTGATATCTATCTATCTATCTATCTATCTATCTATCTATCATGGCTATGCATCTTAACCCTGGCTGTGCTCAAAGCTGTGACCATGTAGCATGCTTAAGCCTATAGGGAACCATGTTAATGGTTTTGAAGCAAAACGTGGCACTGTGTGCTCATTTGCATGTCATTTCCCAGAATCCCTTGCTGCAGTGGAAGTGCTGAGTGATACTGGTGAAAGGCGGGGTTGCAGACCTGTCTAAGACATGCAAATGAGCATACAGTAATATGTCCATTTGCTATATATATATATCATCCATAATCATTCCATAAATGATTTAAAAATCAAAATCCTCAATGGAATGTTTAAACGCATCCAAGAACGGAAAGCATTTGAACTCAGAATTATAAAACTGACACCAAAACAAGAGGCTATAATCCGGAGGTTTGTAAATAAAAGTTGGCATATAGGCCCATATTTATTAATAAGAGGAGCTACTTCATAAAACTCCTTCCAACATGGTTTGGTAAATACAGTATGACTATTTACAGCCCATTGAATTCAGTGTATGAAGGTGTCTCCCAACCCAGAAGATAGTAACACTGCTTAATAAATTGCCACTTTTAGTTGATTAGGGCCAGTCATAGTCTTCCATCAGGGAAGGTGTATTAAGGAATAGTCAGAGAAGTCAACCTCACTACCCCCCCAAAAAAACTATGGGATTTGGGATGAAAAATGTAATTTTAATTAAAAGTTATGTTTTTCTTTCAGACACTCCATTGAAGTCTATGGGACTGGCTCTAAATCAGTGAGAGATAGAAAATCAGTGAGTTCACTTGGTCTGAATAGCACTCCTTAGTAAATATCTCCCATAGTCCCCTGTGAGTATCCCCACCTCCCCTCTCTGCTAGTGTTTACTTACTGAGGGTAGCAACTGTGCCTGACTCAAAGAGCAAGCAGTCCTCCCTATTGCAGGACTTCAGCAGCACACTGTAACAGGCCGGGTCCTGCTTCACATCCACCTTAAGCCCTTTTCTCAGAGCCATGGCTGTGTCCAGAGAGGGCAGGATTCAGCAGTGCATTAATATAGCAAGCACATGTTCCCCAAGAGATGCAAGCCAGTGAGGACAAGGAGGGTGATGGGTCTCAGCATCCAAAGTGACACAGCCCCCCTAGGACATTCATTCTGCCAGATCAGACCTTCACATCAAGACTAACTCACTCGCTCTCTCTTCTGGTGATCCGGATTATGTGTATGAACCTGACCCTCTTCCAATCCAGGATCCAGTGTGAATAACTGGTACCCGGATATTATGAAATGCTGTCTGGCACAAGATTGTTAGTGTCTCCCTTAATTCGGATTATTTTTCCACTGCGTGCAAACGACAACACCCAACACTTCCTTGATCTGGGTCCAATTCTAACCCAGATTTTAAACGTTAACTCTTAGTCCATATTATTTTCTTGCACTGTAAGCAACAACACTGCTAAAACTGCTACAACTGGGTCCAATCCACATCTAGATTGAAGAGACCCCTGTTGGATCCGGATTCTGCAGTCTCCCTTGTCCTGTGGCAGTGACTCCAAGATAGCAAAGGCACCTCCCTCCCGATCCTTGACTTTCACTCTGTGTAAATACTGACAGCAGTGCTTAAGTTTGGCTCCAAACCCACACCGTTCAAATCACCCCCTGATCCGGATCTTTTACTTGGATGTGGACAGCATCGGATAATCCGGTTCAAAACCGCAAACCAGTTTGTTAACAGCACCCAGTCCTTATGCACTGTCCAAACCTCCGCAGGTGACACTGGCAGCTCCTTTTTTTCTTCTATAGGAAAGTCTCTCCTCCTTTAGTGCTCCTTCCCAAAACAGTTTCACTTTGCAAAAAAGGATATTTCTTCTTGTTATCACCAACACTTACATCTCAATGGAAATTCCTGCAGCTCAAGTAAATGTGCTCAGCAAACTCCTGTACACAGGAGATCTGCTTCCTCTCTCTCAGCTGGATTCCCTTCCTTTATATATAAATTCCATGTCTGTGAGCCTGTTTCAGTGTCTCTCCCCCTCTGTTTTGTAAATTGTCTCCTTATCAGGGAAAGACTTGCAGTACAGTCCTTGTTGCCTGAAGGGAGTTTACTTTGTTCCTACTTGCTGCCCTGGCTCCTCCTTGCTGGCTCTGGCAGGTGAAGCTGCTGTGCCTCCCTCTAGTGAATAAATATGAGAATTGAAGAATTATACCAGTAACTAAAAAAAAAAAATACACATTTATTCTGTAACACTGAAATAATAGACCTTCATGTGCAGATGTAGCAAGGGTCATTGCACTCACTCATATCGTAGGATAGAGTTAAAACACAGAATATATCAGATCGTCCATAGGATTTAATGTCAGTGATAAGGCAGAATATAGCAGAATAACGCCCCAACCTGAAGCTTCATCTGTACCCAGTGGTCCAAGTGGAATAATAAAAAAAACTAGTGGTACAGTGCAGGATTTAAATACATTTAAAATGTATTACACATTGGCACAAAGCATGATCGGCTGTATTTTTAGATTTATTTAATAAATGAAAAAAGAAAATCCCCATGTCTGCTAGTAAGAGCTGATAAGATGTTCATTATCGGTTTCCCTTGGGCTAGTCGCCCTTCAGTTTGGGGTTCGATTACATTTTTAAAAAGGTAGGATAAATCTGATATTTTTATATTATTAATATTGATTGTGTGTCAACATAGATAAAATCAAATATTAGAAACATCGTATTTGTGTATTGTAAGCCGCATAAGTTAAAAGGCCATCATAGGATTCAAGAACAAAAGTGTTCCTATGCCAGTCAGAACTGGGTCTGCACAATGATGCACTTCTTTAACCGAGACTGTGCTGAAAAGCTGCAGGCATAAGCTCGTTTGGGGTGCGTGTTAAAATGGATAAAACATAAAGAGTGACACACTATACTCATTTGCATGTCATTACCCAGAATCCCTGGCTGCAGTGGAAGCACCGTTTGCCAAGTGATAATGGGGAAAGACAGGGCTGCAGACCTGTCTGAGACATGCAAATGCCCAACAAGTGGTATTTTTATTTACTGTACACTGGAGTGTTTTTGTCACTTTTTTTTAAACCCAACATAAGTTTTTTTAATGTCTGGTTATACCAATGTAGCCCTCTTACCCCCACCCTAAGTGAGATTGGGGTGTGTAGGTGTATCTGACTACTTCTCAGTGTGGTGCTATACCTGTTGGCTCACAGGAGGGCTGAGCTTCCGCCATGGGGAACCTGGGGCATTTATACTAAGGGTACTTACTTCCAACGATGCAGCGCCTCCACCTGCGATGGCTCCCACCTCGGGGGAGTGGTTCCTCGCAGGACAATACCAATAATCGATACTCACACAGATATATATTAACTAGGGACTTTACTCAACATGCAAGAAACAGATCACAGCAATATCAACATCATAACCTGTGTCCCTCTCTAGAGGAGACACTTACTGCGTCGCGCAGGACGCTTCCCAACACTAGGTGATCCCACCCAGTGTCCCGAGAATCCCCACCCAATGTCCCGCACTCTAATAGAGAACGTGGGTGACTGCGCAGTCACTAATTAATGTGTTAGGCCTGTTGGTGCACATATATATTGAATACCTTCCGAGCACTCCGATGCTCGGGCCTGCAACACTCTTCTAAAAGGGTCAGACGTGCGATGCCTCCGTCTGATCCTATCCAGGTACTTCTCCAGGAACCCCAACGAGGGTCCCACCGCTTCACGGGAACACAACAGTCTCTCGGTAACACACCGTCTCACGGGAACAGCAACCGCCGCTATCCCTATCTATCCCTAACGTGACAGGAACCCTAACCTAGGGCCTGTCCCTGATGAACCGCAACCTGGGGTGGCTTGGGGAAAACTCCTAGGGCCTGTGGAATAATAACCTGCCCCCCTCCCCTCGCTCGTCCCAGTCCTATCTGTCTCTCACTGAACACTAACACTAACACTAGCAGCTACGCACTGCAACCTTAGGAACGCGTACAGCAACTTGCTGCACACTAGCACTATGCCTTCTTGTCAGGCCTCGCAGCCCTGCCAGCCGTGATCCTGACAAGACAGCACACACACACGCACTAAGGGCAGCGTCCCTATCTGGGCCATCCCTCAACACTTACCCACTAACCTGGTGGGGAGTTGGGGCCTTACTTGGGATGTGGGGACCTTACTCGATGCAGGAGCTGCATATGCTCTCTGCACCCTTCCTTCCCTCACAGCTCCCCAGCTCCAACTGACAAACGTGCTGCAGTCCAAACAATGTATCCACTTTCCTTGCCTGGCCTTTCTAAGCCCTATTGGCTCCCTGGTGTCACATGGGGCATACAGAGGCTCCTGGGACTCGTAGCCCCTGCTCAGAGTCTTCCCTGGTAGGCAAGGGGTTCGCGGGCTTTTCCTACCCTGCACTGCGCTTGCGCAAACTTTCCCGGGCTTTTTCTCTTCTCCCTGAGCTGTCCCTATGCTCGCGCGAGCTATCCCTAGCTCTGGGGCTTTCCCTGCGCCTACGCGTCCACTGCGCATGCGCGAGACGGTCCTCAATGGCGGCGCCCTGCTCTGCGGCCGCCGGGACCTTAGAGACACGATCGCGGCCTTAGCAACGGCCCGATCGCGTCCCCGGCAACCGGCCGCAGGCAGGGGAAGCCGCGCTGCTCCCTGCTCCAGCCCCCACCCTTGGAAGCAGCCGTCGGGTCTTTCGGCACCCGTGATCGAGCTGACCAAGGGGAGGGGGGTCTCAAGGAGCTGCGGGAGCTCCAGGCTACACTCTCCCCCTGGTGGAAAATCCAACGTCCTCGCTTGGAGAACGCCATACCCTGACATAAGGTTTATACAATTAAAATGCATGGCACAGAACATACAACACGTGTCGAATTTACCCTTCAGGTTACATTGCACTTCCCACCAATTAACCGAAGCGTGCTGAGACCATTTGTGGGGAGCCCCTAATTGAACATGTGGGGGTACCTCACTTTTGCGTCCGTGAGCCTCCCCTAGAAAAATTTCTTGGAGAGCACACTCTAAAGCGACAGTTACTGGCTCTTCGCTACTTCCTCCCCCTGGTGGAAGGAGTAGCACAGTGTCTCTGAAGCAGACCCTTACCCGGTCATCCGCGGCAGGGATGCGGCAGACCAGGAGGCCAGGACCTTTTCCGCGGTCCACGACTTGGCGAATGGCACACTCCTTTTTGGGCTTAAAGGAGGCCAGTCTCCCTGGATCTTCCTTTACACAGTCCTTGTCCCTACGGACTTGCGAGGCTTTCACTGAAAAGCGAGCACTGGACAATGTCTCTGTTTCACCTGACCGGGGGTAAAGAGTAGACACCCGACCACTGCGGTGATTCACGGTGGCCAACAGGTCCTCGGGGATGCTGTCAGTTCCCACCTCGGCTGTCTTGGGACCTGCCCCCGGTACTTCTAGGGCAGTCCACTTACGCGCTGAAAATTCGGGAGCGTTGGATCCCAGTCCTGGGACCACTTGTGTCGGAGCGCACGGGCTCATACTCCATTCAGAAGCCGCAACTCTGGCCTTCTTCACGGCCAGCTCCATCGGAGATTGTGGGGAGTTAGGGAGTTCCTTACCACTCCACTGGCTTGGGATGGATTCTCCCAAGGAGGACACCTCCGCCAGGACGCGATGTAGAGGGGAGCCCTTCACCCGGGTGACCAGACTTAAGGAACCATCGTGCTTCGCGGTCACCTGGAGGCTCACCCCCGACACCCCTGGGGCAGTAGACTCACCCTCATCGTCGTTTGGTACTGGTCCCCATTCTAGGACCGATGGTACCTCGGTAGTAGGTCGGACTGACCATTGTAGGGCGCACGGGCCCACAGCAGGGTCCGCAATGTCGGGATACACCTCCTCTAGGGCACACGGGCCCACAGCAGGCTCTGCATCCGTCAAGATAGGGTGTTCATTGCTGTCACTAAAGTGGTCCGCCGGCAGGCGCATCGCCACAAGTGACTGGTCGCTGGATTCACTAGAAGAAGGTGGGGGTATAGACACCTTACCCTGTGATTCCGGTATCGGTTGGTCAGGGCTCTGTGGTTCCTGCTCTACCACTAAGCCGTCCCCTTTGAGAGGGTCTGGAACCGTTTCTGCCACATGGTTTTGGACACACGGGTCCCCTGAGGCCTCTGGAATTAGGACAGATTGATTAGCAATGTCACTCACTTTTGCAGAGGGGTCAGGCTTCCCCACTTCTTCTTTAACTGCCTCCGTAGCCTGGGGTGTAATAGGCTTCAAGAACCGCACACCGCAGCATTCACATTCTGGCTCCCACGCCAATGCACCTCTAGAGCAGTCACAGGTGGGACTAAAACATTGTATACCCGGTTCTCCGCATACCTCAGTCGTCTTGAAGTCTAGCGGTAAATGGGACAGTTCGGCTCCCTCGTCATAGGCTTCTTGCAGGCAGGGGCACATTAACATAAGGCCATCTACTCCTGGCGCTCGCCAGGCCACATACACATTGGGGTGTATGTCCTGACAGTCTCTCTCATCTTCATCCTCAGAGAAGAAAGAGTCTATTACTGCATCACTGTATGGTTGAAAAACACAGTACTTGCTCCCCCTGGTGGAATCTGAAGGAGGGGCACTTTCTACAAGGGAGTGGTTCTGGCTCTGTGCTGAGTCACTCACAGTGCAGGGGCGGGGTTCAGGGTTTCGCGCCCAACCCGGACAATACTCTGCAACAATTTCTTGCACAGTCCTGGTGCTCTCCCGACTTGGCGGGAGCCGCCATCTTAGGTGTGACTCACTGCTAGAGAGAGACTCCATTTTAATCACAGTCTCTGCAATTACACTAGGGCTCTCTGTATAGATAGGGGGGTAGCCTTCTGGTTTTCCCGCCAATCCCGGACAGTTTTCCTCAATACAATCTAGTGCAGGCTTGCAGTCAGCAGCACGTGCGTTCTCCTGTGTTTGCGGGAGACGCCATTTTACTAGGTCGGCGTAAACTAGGGGGTATCCCTCAGACGGGCCCCCGGGCATACACAGGGTGGACGGTGCCTCTGCCAGGCATATATCCGCAGTGGGGGTTGCTACAAAAAGTATTGTTTTCCATGGGGCCGTGGAATCGTGTTCTTCATCTAAAACACATGCGTGCGGCCACCCTGGAATTTTACGCATAGAGTACTGAACCTCAACCGCGGGCATAGTTGCGGGAAGGCCTCCTACTGCCACTACCCGGCCAGGCTCCATATACTGCCTCAAAGCCCAGGCAAGAACCTCGTGTCCGGACTTCACAAACATGGCGACAAAAAATTGAGACTTGGACAATTTGGGAAAAAAATGGAACAGGGCACCCCAGGTCTGCCTCTCAGCAGCGCCTCGAAATGTAGCCCTCTTACCCCCACCCTAAGTGAGATTGGGGTGTGTAGGTGTATCTGACTACTTCTCAGTGTGGTGCTATACCTGTTGGCTCACAGGAGGGCTGAGCTTCCGCCATGGGGAACCTGGGGCATTTATACTAAGGGTACTTACTTCCAACGATGCAGCGCCTCCACCTGCAATGGCTCCCACCTCGGGGGAGTGGTTCCTCGCAGGACAATACCAATAATCGATACTCACACAGATATATATTAACTAGGGACTTTACTCAACATGCAAGAAACAGATCACAGCAATATCAACATCATAACCTGTGTCCCTCTCTAGAGGAGACACTTACTGCGTCGCGCAGGACGCTTCCCAACACTAGGTGATCCCACCCAGTGTCCCGAGAATCCCCACCCAATGTCCCGCACTCTAATAGAGAACGTGGGTGACTGCGCAGTCACTAATTAATGTGTTAGGCCTGTTGGTGCACATATATATTGAATACCTTCCGAGCACTCCGATGCTCGGGCCTGCAACACTCTTCTAAAAGGGTCAGACGTGCGATGCCTCCGTCTGATCCTATCCAGGTACTTCTCCAGGAACCCCAACGAGGGTCCCACCGCTTCACGGGAACACAACAGTCTCTCGGTAACACACCGTCTCACGGGAACAGCAACCGCCGCTATCCCTATCTATCCCTAACGTGACAGGAACCCTAACCTAGGGCCTGTCCCTGATGAACCGCAACCTGGGGTGGCTTGGGGAAAACTCCTAGGGCCTGTGGAATAATAACCTGCCCCCCTCCCCTCGCTCGTCCCAGTCCTATCTGTCTCTCACTGAACACTAACACTAACACTAGCAGCTACGCACTGCAACCTTAGGAACGCGTACAGCAACTTGCTGCACACTAGCACTATGCCTTCTTGTCAGGCCTCGCAGCCCTGCCAGCCGTGATCCTGACAAGACAGCACACACACACGCACTAAGGGCAGCGTCCCTATCTGGGCCGTCCCTCAACACTTACCCACTAACCTGGTGGGGAGTTGGGGCCTTACTTGGGATGTGGGGACCTTACTCGATGCAGGAGCTGCATATGCTCTCTGCACCCTTCCTTCCCTCACAGCTCCCCAGCTCCAACTGACAAACGTGCTGCAGTCCAAACAATGTATCCACTTTCCTTGCCTGGCCTTTCTAAGCCCTATTGGCTCCCTGGTGTCACATGGGGCATACAGAGGCTCCTGGGACTCGTAGCCCCTGCTCAGAGTCTTCCCTGGTAGGCTAGGGGTTCGCGGGCTTTTCCTACCCTGCACTGCGCTTGCGCAAACTTTCCCGGGCTTTTTCTCTTCTCCCTGAGCTGTCCCTATGCTCGCGCGAGCTATCCCTAGCTCTGGGGCTTTCCCTGCGCCTACGCGTCCACTGCGCATGCGCGAGACGGTCCTCAATGGCGGCGCCCTGCTCTGCGGCCGCCGGGACCTTAGAGACGCGATCGCGGCCTTAGCAACGGCCCGATCGCGTCCCCGGCAACCGGCCGCAGGCAGGGGAAGCCGCGCTGCTCCCTGCTCCAGCCCCCACCCTTGGAAGCAGCCGTCGGGTCTTTCGGCACCCGTGATCGAGCTGACCAAGGGGAGGGGGGTCTCAAGGAGCTGCGGGAGCTCCAGGCTACACCAATAATGGTACTTTTACCACCATGTAACAGGGGGCTTACAAATGCATACAATACTAGTGCTATGGCCTCTGATTCATATAAACAGCTTCTGTAGCAGAGTTGTCAACTCTTACTGATTTTTTGTGAGTCTCAGTGATTTTTAGCGTCAGCAATCTCATAGACAATGCATGAAAATCAGCTCTTTTACATCATATTTAATATTTTGGTCGCAATTTGCATCTTTTGTTGAAGAAATAATCAAGTTTGTGAAAGTCAAGACATAATCCCTTAATGATTTGATGGTTACCAAATGCTTGGTCTGTAACTGTTTCATACGCCCATAATATAAATTATCTTTAACTGTGCATGCAATGCCTTGTATATAATGTATACCTTGTTCATTTATGTAACTGTATTTGTAACCATGTATTATTTGTTTTACTCTGTGCCCAGGACATACTTGAAAACGAGAGGTAACTCTCAATATGCATTACTTCCTGGTAAAATATTTTATAAATAAATAAATGCTTTGACACTGATAAGACTGTTTGAGAGGAACCTTCAAACACCTCTTCCTTCTTTTGTTTCTGTAAAGTAACCAATTAGTCAAACTTTTACAGATAAAGCACCAATTAGTTTTCACAGAACAAACTTCACAAACAAGCAACTTTTCTTCTTCTTCTAGTATATTTATAAATCACCAACCTATTCTGCAGCGCCGTTCAATGGGAGAACAGAATTATATCAATCACATAAACAGAAGGACATACCAAATTAGGACATACAAGCGCAAACCCATACAAAGACAGTGAGAACCCTGCTCCTGACAGGTTATAATCTAGACCAGGGGTGTGCTAACTGGGGGGTGCAAGATTTTTCTGGGGGGACGCGGCGGTTGCAGAGGCCCCGCCCTCTTCCCAAAGCCATTTAAATTAAATGCCGGGGGACCGGGCGAGGCCTCTGCAACTCAACTTATCTACATTCAGCCGGCTTCGGGACATGTCTCCATGGCAACGCAGTATCAAATGACATCACGGGGTCATGTGACATCACATCACATGACCCGCAGTGTCATTTGATGCCGCACTAAGGCAAGGGGGGGTTGCAAGCACTGGGGGAGAGGAGGCAGGGGGACGCAGCAACAAAAGTTTGTGCACCCCTGATCTAGAGGGCGACTGCATCTTTTTTATTAAGGTCAATTACAATGGCATTGGCGGTTTTATTAAAATATACTTTTTTTGTTTGCTATTTGGGTCTGCCCTTTATAATCTCGTTTCTGCCTATAGAGCTGAAACACATTACAGTTAATGGCCATTAAAGCTCAGACCAAGCAATATCCTACATGTTTTAAAAACAACTCTGAATGACATTTTTAATGTATTATAATGTAACAAGCATTCTTTGTTTCTATAGCAACCATTTACAAAGTCACATCCCGTTCCTCTTCTGAAACAGGCTGTGGGACACCCCTTTTTGAGCCCTGCCCTCTCTCTAGCAGTGCAACAATGCTATCTAGTGACTGCCTGGTCACATGATCCTCCCCATAGAACTTTGCATCTTTGGTCCTCTTCTGCTGCACTGACAGCCATTTAGTGTACCCTCCCCCCCACCACCGAGCCGAATTTTTGCCGATCGATCACAGGTGAACGGGTCGATTGGCAACTTAGCTAATTACTTATCCTTGTGTGGATTGTATTGATGCCCATATTAAATGGGAAAATAAACAATAAAAAATGACAGCTTGGACTGCTGCTTTAAGGACCTGCAGCTACTGTAATATTTGCAGAGCACTTGTCAGGTTAGAGACAGTTGGCAGTAGATTCTGTAAGGGTAGAGCAGTGCTCACAGATGGCCTGAAGCCTCGCCACAAGATTGTCTGCCGGGAGGGGAAAAAATAAGTAAAAGTATTCATTTCAGCCGCATACACATGGTATGACACCTCCTTGCTGAAAGCAAAGGAAATGACTTAAACCAGGAAAGAATTCTACTGTCTTCATGCACATATCCTTATGCCAATATGTGACGTAATGCCTTTGCTACTCTAAGTGGCCTGCAATGTCTTTCTGTCTAACACTGTAGATCCAAGGGATTAGGCGCAGTCCGTCCTCTAGGACCTTACTAACTCCCACTGGTTGCCAGTGCAGTGCGTCTCAATGATTTGGATAGGAGTTTAGCATATGTACTCTCACACAGTACTCTTCAATGGAGTCTGGTGACTTGAGGCTAGTATTACAACTCGTATTTTGTCGAAAACCTCCCATTCTAATTGTTTTGGGTCCTTGGAAGTTAGTAATAGACAAGAAAAGATCATTGTTTTATGCACTCAAATCCCCAAAAGTGCTTTCAAGAGCTCAAAAAGTACATACAGATGCAGCGGCCGTTATCCGATTATTTCTTGGAGCCGTAAAGGGAACCGCTGAGCAGAATCTTTTAGCAATTTAGCTAATTACTTATCATTGTGTGGATTGTATTGATGCACATATTAAAGGGGGGGGGGGGGCTTGGACTGCTGCTTTAAAGCACTTTTTGGGATTTGAGTGCATAACACAGAGATCATTTCTTGTCTGTTACTTAAAAAAATTATAAACATTTATAATATTATTTGGAAGAGGACCAAAGATGCAAAGTTCTGTGGGAAAGATCAGGTGACCAGACAGTCACTAGATACAATTGGTGCTCTGCTAGAGAGAAGGCAGGGCTCAAAAAGGGGTGTGCCAGAGCCTGTTTCAGAAGAGGAAGGGGATGTGACTTTGTAAATCATTGCTATAGAAACAAAAAATGCTTGTTACATTATAATACGTTAAAAATGTCATTTAAAGTTGTTGTTTTTTTTTAAATGCTACAAGTATTTTCTCATATTACAGAACTGATTTATTCTAAAAAAAAACATGTAGGATATTGTTTGTTCTGCAGCCTTAAAAAGAACTAATCTTGTATTTGTATAACTAAAATATAGTGATATATGAGCAATAAACAGTAAAATATTTAAAAGAGTCTGGCCCTTAAGACTGCCAGTGTAATCGTCAAGGAGATTAATAGCCTATATTAGTAGTAATAAGTAGCCAAATAATTGTACTATATCAGTAGCCTGCATCCTGGTCACAAAGAATCACAGAATAAGGTTAGTTACTTACTCGTGTCAAAAAGTATGTATTTTTGTGTTGTGTCTATATAACTCAATTGTTAATAATAATATTATAAAAATAATTTCTTATAGTAACAGTGGTTGTACCAAAACTAAAAATAGTACTACAGCAGCATAAACCCTGCTCTCATTATTATTACTCCCTAAACCAAACAGATGTAAAATCTGCCAAAATGATGAGTACTGAATTTTGATTGCACAGAATGGCATCTGTTAGGGCAGAGAGACGCTCCGTATGATGCAGCACACACGGAGCCCCAAAATACCCTACTGGTTGTCACGTGACCGGTGGCGACTGATCTATGGATCAAGAGAAAACAGTATAGAGTCAGTATGATAACAATGAAAACACCTACATTTACTAGTGGTTGTGTGTGTTATTTCTATCTTAATTCACTATGACTATATTTATGTAGTATTAAGTATTTTGCATTTAACAGCAGGCTATATACAGAATATACTGATGTAGAAAGACTTTCTGGCATGGACAAACAATCACAAAAGTCTATAGCGCTGGGGACCTTGAAAAAGAGCGTACCGCTCGAAACGCGTTGGTGGGGGCCCGTGGGCTCGTTTTTGTACCTGATGCCTTGATTCATTCAATATTTTCTTTTAGTGGGACACACTCTCTTGCAGTTTTTTTCTCCTTTTTTCGCTGTTCACAGTTGTGCTCCAACTTTCCTTCGCTTGCCTGTTTGGATTCCATGGAAAAACGGAGGCACACACCTGAGGAGGAACATCACAGAAGACCATACAGATGTGAGTAATATTACTCTTTGTCCACATTGATGCATAATGCCTGGACACTAGCCAGTGGGAGTTGTTACTAATCCTTAGTGGAACTCCATCCAGCTATTCGATTCACGATGGATTTAGGTGTTGTTCATTATGTGACCATAGGTCTGTTTATTTTAATGATACTCCAAGGACTCACACAGTGAGGATTCAGTCTATTTAGGCTTGCATGAGCTATTGATCTGTGTTTGAGCACCATACAGCTTTTTTTCTTCTTTATAGCGCTGGGGAGAGTGACTGCTCTGATCATGCTGCGGGCGGGTCCATGGTTCTGAATGGGACCCCTCACGGCGCTAATCCTTCGGTGCATGGCTGCTGTACCGAAGACGTTAAGGCTTGCTACATCTGTATGTGTATATATAAATAATCCAAGTGTATGTATGCTAAAACATTTAGTCACACCGACAAGGTAGTGTAAGAGTTCTACAATGAAATCAACAAACTTAACAACAAAGGAACTATCTTTCAAAATCCCAGACAAGCCAATTTGGTATTACAATTATATTAAAAGATTTGTCTCATGTGGGAGGCCTACAACCCTTTGGCTTTAACCCCTTCAACAAAACTGGATTCTTCAGCAACTAACACCTGGCCATAAAATAGTCTTGTGTGAAAAAGAAAGGACACCCTCTTTGAATTCTATGATTTTACATATCAGGACATAATAACAATCATCTGATCCTTAGCAGGTCTTAAAATTAGGTAAATACAACCTCAGGTGAACAACAACACATGACAACACAGTGTCATGATTTATTTAACAAAAATAAAGCCAAAATGAAGAAGCTATGTGTGAAAAACTAAGTACACCCTTACTGCTTCCATAGGAATTAATATGCTAAGTAACAGACAGGTGCTGCTAATCAAATGCCTTTGATTAATTGATCATCAGCAAGTGTGACCACCTCTATAAAAGCCGAAGTTTTAGCAGTTTGCTGGTCTGGAGCAATCAGGTGTGTGTTAACACAATGCCAAGGAGGAAAGACATCAGCAATGATCTTAGAGAAGAAATTGTTGCTGCCCATCAATCTGGGGAGGGTTATAAGGCATTTCCAAACAATTTAAAGTCCATCATTCTACAGTGAGAAAGATTATTCAAAAGTGGAAAATATTCAAGACAGTTGTCAATCTTCCCAGGAGTGGACGTCCATGCAAATTCACCCCAAGGTCAGACAGTGCAATGCTCAGAGAAATTGCAAAAAAAAACAAGAGTTACAACTCAGACTCTACAGGCCTCAGTTAGCATATTAAATGTTAAAGTTCATGACAGTACTGTATATTTAGAAAAAGACTGAACAAGTATGGTTTGTTTGGAAGGGTTGCCAGGAAAAAGCCTCTTCTCTCTAAAAAGAACATGGCAGAACGGCTTAGGCTAACCCCCCCCCCCCCCTCTCCCCCAATACATTTATAAAAGCCCCCCACTTCCCAAATGCATTTTAAAAAGACCCCACTCCCCCAATACATTTTAAAAAGACCCCCACTCCCCAAATACATATAAACAAGACCCCCCATCCTCCAATACACATAAACAAGACCCTCAATCCACCAATACATATTTTTAAAAAAACAGATTTACCTTGTGGGTGGTCTCCGGGGGGCCCGTCCGGCCGGCACTGCAAGTTGGGCTGGACCTCTGGCTAGGTGCAGCTGTCGGTCTTCTCCTGGTTGGGCCCGGCTCCCACTCACTGCAGGCCTCTATCCCTCGTCCCACGCCGAGCTGGCATGTGCCGGGCCCCCCTCCATGCCGTTGCATGCCAGATGCTAGGCCATACCTACTTTCAGCATGCTGATGTCACAGAGGCCCATTGGCGTGGGACAGTGATAGAGGCCTGCATCTGAGAGAGAGCCGGGGCCCGGCCGGGAGAGGACCGACAGCCGCGTTTGGCTAGAGGTCTGGCCCAAGTTGCACCGCCGGCCTGCTGGGCCCCCCGCCATGGATGGGTGGGAGGGGTACTTTCTCAAAATCTTGCTGTCCCCACTCCCCAGACCAAATACCTGGTTTGCCCTCGTCACCACCCAAAAAAATCGCACCTGGCTATGTGCAGGGGCCACCTGGGAGATTAGATTATCTGGTCTTCCTGCATGCAGCCAGGTCGTTGCCAGGTGGTCAATTGTCGGACAACCCAGACGCCCTGTGATCAACCTGGAGCGGGCCTGCCTGACCTAATTGTCACATCTTGCTGGCCCTCTTCCCCTCTGCCCCCATTCTGAGACCTCTGCCTCTTCTTTACGTCAGTAGTCAAAGTGAAGAATATGTAATGTACCAGAGCAATATACGCATTGCAAAGGTTCACATTATGGAAAACACAACCAAAAACCAACAAGTTGATTTTATCCTGGAGATTTAATAGTTAATGTCTCAGCCCCTGGAGCTTTATGCATCGCAGCTCAACACCAGGAAACCCCTTGAACCTGATACTAGTAAAACACACACACATTTTTTTTTTAATAAGCACAGAGAATGTTGAAAATGAAACACACGCAGAACAATGTAACTACCATTTACCCTACAGTAAGTGCATCATGTCATCATATCCTTGTAAGCCCTGCTGGCAGTGTGTTATTCCAGCACGCACTACTACTTTCTAATGCCACCAAGGTTTAGTAAGGGCACTTTAAATGCACAATCCAAGCAAAAGCCTAAATGTGTGTGTGTTTTTTTTTAAAATAAATCTGTTCTGTAGTATTTGATAATGCTCTTAATGCCATTTTAATAAGCTTTGATATACTGAGCATCCTTTGATCTCTATAGCAGGCTTTAGCCCACCTCCCCAGCAGTGCAAGATCTTTGTAACACTTTCCTGTTTGATCATTTGTTGCCAATGTTCCCAGCAGTTTGATTTGCAGACTGTGACAATAGATAATGTTACCTTAGTAACGCAATAAACAGAGAACGATAAGAAAAACGGAGCACAGCAAAAAGAAAAATAAATTACACCCAGACTGCTTTTGTTTTAGGAGCACCAGTTATATTTGTCGTGTATTGTATTCATTTTAGTATGCCTATTAAAGTTTTATTTTTTAATTTATTTTTTCCACCACACACGGGCGCTTTGTCAAAGGGTAAAGGTACAGTAAAACACAAATGACAGCTGTTTATAAATTGTAATTCCAGCTACACTGTTTATATTCTTAGATGTGGTTCTGTAAAAGCTATAGAATAGATCTTTAAAGACTCCTATCATTAAACATCTGCGGTGCATCGGGAATGCGGATAGTAGGTACAGGGCCGCTGAGAGGGGGGGGACAGAAGTTAGGTGTCCTGGGCCTGGGATATTTAGTCTTAATACACTACATCCATCAGGTTTTAATGTAGACTGGGAGCTGTGATATATATATTTTTTTATCATGGGGGAGGTAACATTTGTGTGTGTATGTATATGTATATGTGTGTATGTGTGTATATATATATATATATATATATATATATATATATATATATATATATATATATATATATATATATAACATAAAATGACAGCGCCACACAAGTATTAGGTCAATAAATGTGAGGGAGTAAGCACTAAAGTGAATTGTGCCAATATAACAGACCACAAAAAGACATTCAAACATACACCATATAAGACAAGGAAAAAGTGGATTGGAAAAGGGCGATGAAACAAAAGGAGAAGGGGGTGGCAGTGAAAGGAAAAAATAATAAACCTTAAAAATAAAATAAATAAAAATGCGGCAGAAGAATCACAGGATACCACCGCTTTTTGTCCAAGGCACGTATTCTACTGATTTGTTATGAGTGACCTGATTTTAGCATTGTGGTAATAAACCTTTTACTATTTACACTGTGGAGCACGCGAATACACACACACACACACACACACACACAGAAATTGCATACACACCTAATAGTTATAGTGTATCATTAAGACCAATGAAATACACTCTAAAATAGAGAAGCTGGTCGGTACTCAGACAAAAGTACACGTAGCACACAAAAAAAGAACACAATAAGTCTCAATAATGAGCACTCAAAATATCCCTAGAAAATGTTCACTTTAATGCCTTCAAATATAACAAACTTAAAACAGAATTAAAACCAAAGGATTGGGACCCAGAATAGACAAGGTAAGTGCATATCATATACTACGAGGGCATTACAGGTGGATAAATATGAACAGGATATAGTTAGTATCAAGAAAAGGAAATTCACCCGGGATCTTGCAGACTTCAAAGCTAAAGAAGTTTACAAATGGAATCGTGGCAAAAACGTAAAGAAAAGTGTTAATGTTACCTCACATGTTTCTTCTAATCTTTCCTCAGGAGCAACTACATCAGACATAGACTCATCAGCTTATGAGACTAGTCAAAATTATAGATTTGACTCTGAGGATCATTTTTTAGACAGAAGAGACTCGCAACGATGCCGAGGAGGCGGGGACATGCGTCACCTACGGGACTACAGCCGTTTTGGGTACATAGGCAAGAGGAGAGGTTCCTAACAGTAAACAATCAACCTACTGTAATTAACTTATCTAATATTGTCCTGACGCAAGATCAAACTAATGTCCTAGAAAAAGGCCTCTCTTTTTCGCCTACTCACAAAGTTGACAAATTTGAGAGGATGAAAGACTTGAGTCTCTTCTGTAGAAAGTTATTGTTGTTTAAACTTTTCTCAGGAACAGACAAACATCAGTTGGAAGGTGCTTCTACTCAAAGATGGAATGTAGATGAATTTCAAGTTCTTCGAGATATGACCTCAATTTTTAAAGGAGAAGCAGAGGTTCCTAATGAACTTAAAACGGTCTCTCATGTGAGACCAAAGTCTAATTATACAAAAAAAAAATACAAAATACAAAAAAATTCATGTTTATTCAGGATCAGGAAATCTGACTAAAACTGAATGGGCAGCACTATCAGATCTTCAAAAGATGACCACAGTGGAGATAAAACGGGCAGATAAGGAAGGTAATTTGGGGATTTGGCCCAAGCTCATGTATGAAAAAGAGGTCTTTAAACAGCTAAGAAACCCTTTATGTTATCAAGTTCTTACTTATGATCACACTTTGAAATTTAAAAAAGAACTAGATGGTATCTTGCTATTAACAAGTTAGGAGGGTATCATTACAGAACGCATTAGAGATGGTTTAACTACTAAATGGCCTATTATTCCCACATGTTATCTACTTCCCAAGGGTTCACAAAGGATATGAACCATCCCCTCGGGAAGATGTATTCTCTTGGGAATTGGAGGTCTTTGTGAACCAATCTGCACATTTATTGACATCTTTCTTAGACCCTCTGTGGAAATTTTACCCTCATATCTGAGAGATACGATGAATGTCTTGTCTAGGGTGGACTCAATTATGGTAGACACTAATTCTATCATTGATACTTGTGCTGTTGAGTCCCTTTCATCATGATTATGGGCTGAGGGCGACAAAACACATTCTCTCTTTCATTCTCTCACACAACTATTTCATTTTTAAGAACCAATTTTACCTTCAGCATAGGGGTACAGCGGTGAGGGCGACTTCTGCGCCCTCATATGCGAACCTCTTCCTACTGTAGGATGGTGGGAACGTCAAGTTGTCTTTGCGGACAGTAACTCTTATTTCACAAGTCATGTCTTGTGGTTGAGGTACATCAACGACACCTCATACTGTGACAGGGCAGTGCCACATAGTTTGAGGGTTTCGTCAATGTCCTCAACCACAACGACTATAACATCAGACTTACTTCAAAATGGAGTCATGACTCTGTTGGTTTCCTGGATCTCAAGGTTCACATTGGTGAATCTGGGCACCTTGTCACTGATATTTTCTGCAAGGACACTTCTTCTAATGCAATACTTCATGCAGATAGTTCTCACCCTCAACATCAGATTTTGGGTATACCAAAAAGTGAATTTTTGCGGATTAAACAAAATTGTTCAACTGATTACGTTTTTAAGCAAAGGGCTTTAGAGATGAAGGATCAATTTTACAAAAGGGGTTACAGCAGGTCTAGTGTTCCTAAGGGACTCTTGCATAGTCATAACTGTAAGAGAGATACTTTGCTTATACCTAAGGTTAGAAAGAAGGAACAAGATTATAAAATTTGATTTGTGAGTACTTATAGTCAGCAATGGTCACAACTTCAAGGCATCCTCCAGAAATATTGGGGGATACTACTGATAGATCCAGATTTAAGATCAGTCTTGGGAGATTGGGTGATCATGACGAGTAGATCATCACCGAATCTCTGAGATAAACTCATCAAGAGTCATTATATTCCACATATCAATCCCCACTTCATGACATCTTTTGCGAAAAAGGGATGTTTTTTAGGTGTAATAATTGCTCAGCCTGTCCGTATAGGAACCAAACCAATAAATTCTTGGATAGTTCAGGGAATCATAGTTCTAACATCTATTCATTCACAAAAGCAAAGGGGCTGTTTCTTCTCTTCTTTTCTCTCTTATATTAAAATCAGATGTGTAAATCTAAAATCAGTCTGGGTTCCACGGTTCCTTCATGTAATATCTGTATGTATTTACAACTGTTTGAAAACACAATAAAACTTTTTGTACAAAAAAACACAACTTAGATTTGTCCAATTGTTTTTAAAGGCATCAGCATTTCTTTAATGACTGTTAGCTATAATTAAGCCCTTGGGTGCCCCATGGCATAGCTGCTAGATCATGGGTTCTGGCACTCGAGAGGCTCCATGACTTAGTAGCTAGGTCATAATCTATTAGGTCGGGATATAACGTTCTGCGCTCAAGTGGATCCATGTATGTAAGCTGGCCTGCTCTGGGTCAGAAGATGAGAACGTCTCTTCCATTCCAACATTGGCGACACCACAAACTCTCTTGAGGAGCTGGCACATGATCGTGAAATGCCAGGTGGGCCGTGGCACTCTAGTACCACAGCCCCTTCGGTACACAAATGATGAAAGCCATTAAACATGCCACAGTATTTAGTTCACTATTGTTCTAAGAGAGATTGAGACAATTGTCTAAAGTTCTAAAAGCCTCATGTTCCCCTAGCCCTGGGGCAATTTCCTTTTGTCACTGAAATTAAACGCCTACCATCAGCCAAGCTGTTTGTTATCCTTTCATACTACAGAGAAAAGATAAATGTCTGGATTCAATTGGGAAACTTGTGTGGATTTTTTTAACATTCTGCCAATAGCGCGGCAGCATAGTTTTCCAGGAACTGCAATATGAATTATGACACTAAGATGTACATTCACTAAGCTTTGTTGGGCTATTTAATATGATGTTAACCTAAGTTAACATCATGTGTTCTCAACCCTATCCACCCCCCCCCCCCCCCCCCTCGTCCTTTTTCCACCATTCTGGGAACCAGGAGTTCTCGTAGCTGAAATATGCTATTTTCAGCACTGGGGACCACCTGGTTCCTGAGATACATAGCATTAGAATTAACACATTGTGATCCCCTTCCAGGAGAAACAAAATGGCAATTTAAATCTCCCACATCATTGACAATGACTTGCTGTTATGGAAAACATGGGTTAATACAAACTATCCTCCAACACACCTATTAACCCTCCTCTATAAGAATGACAGAGCTGGGTAATAAGGCTGCAGTCTATCGTACCAATAAAAACATAAACATATAATATATTAAAACATAATTCAATATATAGCTGAACCCCGTTATAATGCGGTCCTCGGGGTCCACCCGATCCGATCGCGTTATAACCGGGATCGCGATAGAAAAAATAAATAAAATAATATTCTTAACTAAGTAGGTGTATTCTCTCTCCCCCCCCCCTCTATGGAGTGATGCTATTCACTGATTCACTGTACTCAGCTCCAATACGTAAGATGTTTGTGTATTTACACTGCTAAAAAAGGGGGGTCTACATGGACTTCTATTTTGTGGTCCATGATTATATATCTGCAACAAATGTGCACCATTGTCCCAGAGTCTAGCTGACACAGTGTGAGACTTGACTCTTACTAGGGTATGGTTCTGGATATACATAGTATCATCTGTTAAATGCTAGACTACATGTCTGACACTTGATTTATTCTGAGCTCTATTAAATAGGGCATAGAATAATATATAACTCTGTGAGTGTTATGCATTCAGCTTTATTTTTGCTGTACTGTAAGTGTTTTGAACCTTTCACATTATTTAGGCTCATACATAGGCACAATGTGGAGTCCCTTAGCCATGATCGTCTCACTTTTTAAGTTTTAACTTTATTCTTTTGAGTTCTTTTCATCACAATAATTATTATCAATAAATGTAATTAAAATCAGTAGAGGTAGAGTGCTTACTATAGGGTTTCTGTTCTTGTTTGTGTATTGCTATGCTTATTCCCTTAGCAGCCCTCTAGTAAGTGAACTACATTAGGCTGAGCAACTCCCACCCTCCTTAGCGCTATGTATACAGCGTATATAGCGTTGTAGCGGATCACGCTATAATGGGGTTGAGCTGTATATTTATACATATATGAAGTGATCATTAATATATTGATTGCTAATGAGGCTACATATGCCCTCTCAAGGAGTTGACACAAAATGGGTTAATGATCAAATAAAACCTCTTTCCCGTCCATGTTCTACTTCCCCATGATCTCCGGAGTCCTGGATCTCATCCATTTGGTCGATGCCAAACACTGACCATAATGCAATAATATAGCAGCCAAGGCCTAATCTAGGCCTTACTACATCTGCATCCACCCATGTCCTTGGAAGCCTAAATCTTGATTGAAGCCATTGATCCCCTGTTAATTAAATAATCATCTATGGATAGATTAGACACCCATTCTTAATGTCCTCTGCTGAAGACTGGGCTGCTATGGGATGGTGTGGCACTAATATAGGGCCTCTCGTGATTGCATAAATCATGATCGGAGCTCACATGGGTAATCAAGCAATCAGATCAGCCCTATTAGCCAGCTTTAAGTCATTGTTATAGTGTTGGATTAATAGATGTGTTGGGGTGGGGTCAGGATACAGGGACGTGGGTGAGAATCCCCTGAGGAGGGTGGTGCTGCCCACAGAAGAGAGGTGGGGTTTAACCCCTTGTTTGCCATAGCAGTGTAACGAGTGCTCACCACAGACAGGACGGGACTGCAGGGCTGAGGTGGGAATGTTAGAGAACACCGACCAACAACTGCCAACCGTGTCCGGATTGCAGAGTCGTAGTCGTGTAGCTGGGTCAGGGTAGGAGAGGTCAGAATAGTCGTGATACTCACCATGGTCTAGGATAGGAGAAGTCGTATGGTCGTTGTGCGTAGGCGGGGTCCAGGAGTAGAGAGGTCAGAATGGTCGTTGTCCATAGCTGAGTTCCAGGGGCCAGAGAAGGTAGAGGTCCGGTACAAGCTGAGGTCAGAGGTAAACAAAGACAAGGCAGAATGCAAAGCAACAGCAGGATGCTTGGGGCAAGCACACGAAACATAAACACTGGGTTTATGCTCAGCCAGTTTGCAGCAGGGCTGGCTGAGCATTTAAGGAACAGGCAGCTAATGGTAAAATAGCAGAAAGCTTCATGGTAATGTATGAAACCCGCCCCTTAGACATATTCAGTCCACTGATAGACAGGAACGGGGAGAAGTGCAGGAGAAGGATACTGTAATTGTAGATGGAGTTAACCCCTCAAGTGCCCCTGGTATTGCGGCGCCGACGGGAAGTGGGAACAGTGACGTCCTACGTTGCGTCATGGGACTGGTGCGGGGGCGGAGTTTAGGTCCGGTCCTGGTAGGAGTACTGCGGCGCTTGCGTACAGCGCACGCGTGAGGTGTGTCATCCAATGCGTCACGAGACGCGTCAAGAGGGCGGGACCGAAGTCCAATCCTCAGAAGCAGTTAGTAAAGCATTTGGAAAGGGAGATTAGTTAGTGTAATGTTAAGGTATATATTAACCTCTTTGTAGCCCTCAGTCACGAGACAGCCATGGTTAGCTAGGCACTTGGCTACTTATGGATTTTATAGTAAAAAAAAATATAAAAGTTAATTTAATTAACTGGTATTAAGATTATATAGAATTGTCCTGAAATACCTTGAGGTTATCCCCAACACAATGAGGTAAAATACGGGCGTTATTTTCTTTCCTACATTTTTATAGTGAATAAGGTGTTAACTCAGGGGAAGTATTTTGCCGAATAAAAGCAGAATTTGGGCCTAAATTTGCTGAGCTGTTAGACTGTGAGGATTGTCTCTGCTTTTTATGTAAGTACGGTACTGTAGCAAGCTGTGATGCCTTGCTGCTTTAAATACATTTTCTTGTAAGTCTTTGGATCCACTTTTTACATGGGGTAAATAGTTTTCTATTTTACATCTGTTACAAAGTGAATAGAAATCTGAAGCCTGTTTCTGTAGAATTTTTGGCAGATACACAGCCAGCAGCATGTGCTCTGTGCTCTCTGATTTGCGGACAGGAAGATAATCCTACTTACTTTACACTGGACAAAAACGAAGAGGTTGCGACGCACCACAAAAAATGAAGAAGGGAACTACAGAAAGCGCCGTAAGCGCGAAACATATCGTTCTACATGCCTATGATCAATTAAAGCTATTTTTGTACCCAAGCAACCCTCCTTCTTCATTTTTGGTGGTGCGTTGCAACCTCTTCATTTTTATTCATCCATACCCGCGGACAGCACACCGGAGGACACCGATCAGGCCCAGAAGTCAAGAAATCATAAGGTATATTGACTTTGTGCAGTAATAGTCATTTGCCTTGCTGGAGAAGACATGTGGATGTCTCGGGGAGTATTTACAAGTCAGAATCTTAAGTATATATGGGAATACTTTATGCCATTTATCTCCCTTGATGCTGCGCGCTCTATGAAGGGGCCAGGTAGGCGTTATCCTATTTTGTTACTATACTGGACACACCCGAATACTCGATATACTCCACATACACATTTATAGGCCTGATCTTATCCAATTCTATAAGAAGTTGTTCAAGTCTAAGGAAACCTCGACAGACTCTTATTGCTAGGAATATTTTGGAGTCCCAGATTCCACTGAAGTTTCTTACTTTACACTGGGCATTAGGCCTCTCTTCGCCTGTAAATTTGTTTATTCATACTGTAGGTGAATTAAGTTACAATACAGCATACCTGACTGCAGGGTCGTGTAATTTCATTTCTCCTTACACCATGCCCATCGACCAAGGAAATGGTTAGGTAGGATATACCCTATTACCCCCGTCGAGACGATGGACACTCAAGTGAACACTGCTGCAGTGCAAGATCAACCAGATGGGCTGGCATTCGACTTCAGAGAATCAACCCTGCCTGCCGAGTGGAGGGATCGGCTAGCGGCCAAGTTGGAAGAACGCCGGGACGTGTTCTCCACCAGCGAAATGGACTTGGGGTGTAGCCGAAACGCCCAGCACACCATCTGGCTAAATGATACCATGCCCTTCCGGGAGCGTTCCCATAGAATCGCTCCCAGAGATGTGGAGGGTGTGAGAGACGTCTTAAAAGAAATGGAGACGGCGGGTATTGTGATAGAATCCCGTAGTCCCTACGCATTGCTGATCGTGGTGGTGCGGAGGAAGAATGGGTGGGTCCAATTGTGTGTTGACTATCGGACCCTGGACAATCGCACCGTGCCTGACCAGTACACTCTTCCGAGGATTGAAGAAATTCTGAATGCGCTGTTGGGAAGCCAGTGGTTCAGTGTACTGGACCTGAGATCTGGGTACTACCAGGTACCAATGAGTGCAGACGACCAAGAGAAGCCAGCATTTGTATGTCCCCTGGGCTTCTACCAGTTCACCTGCATGCCCCAAGGCATTTGTGGTGCACCGGCAACGTTCCACCGTTTGATGGAGAAGACCATCGGCGACATGAACCCACGGAAGTGCTTAGTCTACCTGGACGACATCATTATCTTCGACAAAACTCTGGAGGAACACGAAGAACAGCTGCTGAAAGTGCTGTATCGGCTGGGCAAGGAAGGCTTGAAGCTGTCCTTGGACAAATGCCGGTTCTGCCGCATATCAGTGACCTACGTGGGACACATTTTGTCTGCAGATGGGATAGCTACTGACCCCACCAAAGTCAAATTCGTGGTGAACTGGCCCAGACCCAAAAACGTAATGGAGCTCCGCTGCTTCTTAGGATTCTGCGGTGACAATCGCCGCTTTGTGGAGGGATATTTGAGTAAAGCAACGGTCCTCAACAATCTTCTCAAGATCTACCCCGAGGATACAGGGCGGAAAGCCACCTCCGTGCGACTGCTATTCAACGACAAGTGGACGGCTGCCTGCGAGAAGGTATTTATCGGTCTGAAGAAAAGTTTAACGGAGGCACTCGTTCTTACGCCAATCCCGAGCTGCCCAACATTCTTCATGTGGATGCGAGCTTCAACGGCCTAGGAGCAGTCTTGCACCAAGAGTACCTGGCAGGCCTCCGGCCCTTTGCCTATGTCAGTCGCAGCTTGACCTCCAGTGAGCAGAATTATCCCGTCCACAAGTTGGAATTCCTCGCTCTAAAGTGGGCAATTGTGGAAAAACTACATAACTATCTGTATGGAGTCACCTTCACAGTGTGTACGGACAACAATCCGCTGACACACATTTTGACATCCGCAAACTGGACGCCACCTGCCACAGATGGCTGGCGGTTCTCGAACTACCGGTTTACGCTGAAGTACAAACCCAGGCCCCTGAACATTGGAGCCGGTGCTCTATCCAGAAGACCTGGGCTGAGTACCACCCCGGATGATGACCTCTGGGAAGAACTCCCTGGACCAGGGATGCGGGCTATGTGCTCGACTGCAGCCATTGTGGAAGATAAAGTGGCCTTCTCAGAACTGAGGGTCGCAGATTCATTGGGATGTCAATCCAAGGCTATTCCTGCTGCCTATTGCCACCCAGAGGGAATGAATATAATTCCTGACAAAATAATTGCCTGGAAAGATCTGGTGCAGTACCAGATAAAGGATCCCATGGCTGGCGCTATCTGCCAGGCCATCCAGCAAAACAGGCCCCCCCCCCCTTGTTGAAATGTGCTCCCAGCGACACGGTCGCCATACTAATGAGGGAAATGGACAAATTCGAAATCGACAAGGGTTTATTCTATCGGGTGGTTCAATACCATAACCACTCAGATAGAAGGCAACTGGTTCTATCCAGGAATCTACAGCATATGGTTCTTCGATCACTACACAATGCCCATGGACATCTTGGAGTGGACAAGACCTTTGGCTTAATCCGCGACCGGTTCTTCTGGCCTCGGATGAGAGAGTCGGTAGAACACCATTGCCGCCGATTATCACAGTGCATCCAACGCAAGACACTCCCTACCAGAGCCGCTCCAATGGCTCATCTGGACCTCGTATGCATGGACTTCTATGTATCGAGTCAGATGCCCGCGGCGTCGGCAACGTACTAGTGATCACAGTCCATTACACTCGCTATGCCCAGGCCTTCTCCACCAATGACCAGAAGGCCATCACGGTGGCAAAGATTCTGTGGGAACAGTACTTTATACAATACTACTACTCAAGGCTGGGACTTTGAAAGTAACCTCATCCGGGAGTTGCTGAAATTGCTAAATATCACTAAATCCTGAATGACCCCTTATCATCCCGAGGGAGATACTCTGCCGGAGAGGTTCAACCAGACCCTCCTTGACATGCTCGGCACCCTAAAAGGTTCACAGAACAATGAGTGGAGTAAGCATGTGGAGTCGTTGGTGCATGCCTATAACTGCACCCGCCATGTGTCTACAGGATACATGTCATACTTTATAATATTCGGGCGAGAAGCATGGCTTCCAATAGATATACGGTCTGAGGTTATCTACCGACAGAGTACCCAACAGGATGCACTTCCAGTACGTACAGCGGCTCCAAGAAAGCCTGCAACGAGCCTACCAACTAGCAAAGAAGGCATTTGCTCATCTGAACGCCTGTAATAAACGGCGCTATGACCATAAGGTCCGTGTAAGGATCTGTGAGTCCCGCTACCCTCGGCGCGCCCCCTCCTTACCTCTGCCCACGATCGGGTGCTCCACTTCCCGCCACCTTGAAAAAGATCCAGGAGAACCTCAAGAATGCAACTACCAGACAAAAGGCACATGCAGACCATCACTGAAGGAGCATCCAAGAGTTCAAACCAGGAGACAGGATGTGGTTATCTTCTAGGAATATCAGGCTCAAGGTCCCTACTCTGAAACTGGCACTGAGGTTCATCGGACCATATTCCATCTTGGAAAAAGTCAACCCAGTGGCATACCAGCTACACCTTCCCCCTTCTATGAGGATCCCCTCTGTTTTTCATGTGTCTGCTACAACCAGCTGTGCGGGATGCTCGCTTTCCCGATCCCTTCTTGTCTACAGCCCCTGTTCTCGTACACGGCCAAGAAGAGTACAAGGTCCAGTCTATTTTGGACTCCAGGATTTCAAGGGGATCGGTCTAGTATCTTGTGCACTGGAAGGGTTTCGGACCCGATGAACGATCCTGGGTTCCTCACCGTCTCACGCTCCAAGGCTTGTTCGCAGCTTCCATGCCAAGTACCCTCACAAGCCGTTGCTGAGACGCCCGGAGGTCTCTTCTGAAGGGGGGTACTGTAAGGATCCGTGAGTCCAGCTACTCTCAGCGCTCCCTCTCCTTACCTCGGCCTGCGATCGGGTGCTCCGCTTCCCTCACCTCCTGCGGCGTGTCACCTGGACCATCAATTAGTCATTGGACTACGGGCACAGAAGTTTATGCTTATGTTTAAGAAGAATCTACTTCCCCGACTTCTCTACTTTTCGAAACCCTACTAGTACCAGTGGAGCTGAAGGATATTCGCTCGGTGCAAAAGTTAATATCTAAATTTATATGGAAGGAAAAACCCAGAGAATTAAGAGTAACTTTCTAAGGTGGCCAATTCTATGGGAAGGCTAGCGGTATCTTGCCTGTTGTCATACTATAGGGCGGCCCAATTATGTCAAATTTCATAATGGCACACGGAACCCTCTAATAAAAGATGTGTAGAATTGGAGAGCGAAATATGCACACCTATTGAGTTACATAACCTGATTTGGTCCCTGTAACAGGGGAGTTATCCCTATTCAGGAAATGTGCCTCTAATCCAGCAGTGTGGTGGTTAACTGCTGGTAGTCAATTAACCAACACCACCTGGCTGATTAGGTTTGTTAGAAAAGCCTGCCCTTGAAACAGGAAGGGAGATTTTCCTGTGTCTCACAAATTGTGGGACTGACCATAGGAACAGATGTCTTGAGCCTGCCAGAAGAAACTGCATGCTGCTTGCAAGACACAGGGGAAAGCACCTCTGAATCTGAATGCTGATATATTTATCAAAAATTAGAAGGAGAGGTGTATTTAAAACCTGTACCCTCTAGCTAGAAGCTCATTTAATGTAGCAATCCTGGGACAGTTAAAATATAACTTTTATTAAGTCCAATATAAAATAAAGTCTACATTTTTTGAAAATAAAGAATACAATATTCATATAAAATGGATGGTAGTAGCAGTGATGGGGTGAGGTTGAAGTATTATACCCAATATGCGTTATCTTTAATTAAATGAATAAATATACGCTAGGGACAACCAAAAAAACCCAAACTCAAGAAAGGTAAGGTATCTCTATGCTGTATAGGATATTTGCAGTCACTCACAGAATTAATCCACATACCACAACCTATGATTGTGTTCAGTCCTTCACATTAATTGAAGTGAGTTTCCACCCTATATTAATTGATGTAGATAATTGTATACCATATATTGTGATTTTCACATGCACAGACTTAACATCCTTAGTATCTACTAGCTTAGATAGTAGTGGTGGACTTTACATCTAGCGATCATAGGTTGGTTTGATCGGTATGCTGTGTTAGTGATTGCACTCTATCATATTGCACATTTAAAGTATCACATTCCTATACAGCATAGAGATACCTTACCTTTCTTGAGTTTGTTTTTTTTTGGTTGTCCCTAGCGTATATTTATTCATTTATGTTAAAGAAACAGGTGCAATAAAAGCCTTATTTAATTTCACCTTACAAAAAGTCTCCATTGCATACCTCTGCGCACGTCCTCCTACATATGGTGTCAGAAGTGGGATTGAGGTGGTCCTTGAAGTTAAAAGGGGCCCCGGAGATTGCCTGTGAATTTTTTTTTTGTTCTTTTTGCCTACAAACAGCCTGAGCGAGATAAACAAAGGATCTCATGCAGCAGAGACCAGAGTTAAAGGGATACACACCCAGGCAGGAAATCTACACTGCAATGAAACCCACAAAACCACAGCTGGACTATTTTCCCCAATTCTCCCCGAGAGAGACTGTGCTGAAGCAGGTAAACCTTATTTGCCTATCACAATAAAGTGTAATATTGTCATTGAAATAGGGGTTTTGCCTTCCAGCCGTAGTCAGGGTTCAAGAAGTAAGTTAGCCCTTAAAAGGGATAGGCGTTTGTTGTTTTCAAATGTTTCGCTGAAGCAGTGAAGCAGAAGATTGACCCATGAGCGGTACTGATTTTGCAAATAAAGGCTGCCATACTGCATAGGACAACCAGCTGTGAATGGAGTATATGCATAAAAGTGTGAAAATTGATGCAAGACTGTGCTGAAGCAGAGGAATTTTCAGTAAACAAGTGCTGAGGGTAAAATTGCCCTACTGGGGAAAAAGAAATATTCCACTGCAAAGAATATAAAAAAAAATTCTGCAAGTATAAGTCTGTCTATGTATCTTGGGAGTAAAACAGGCACTCAAAGTGTGAAGAGTGAATGCCATAATACCCAAAGTTGAGACTGAAAATGACTGAACTCAAGCAGAAAACCACATTATCTGGTTGAAGCGGAGGGATTTCACCTAGCAAGTAAATGGTGTAAAGCAAACAGAAGTTTTTACCTAGCAACTGCACATCCAGTATACCTAATGAGAGAGAATGCGTGCACAGTACTGCTGATAATGTACAACTTACCCAAGGAAAGAAAAAAAGTCTACAGAGATGCCTTTGAGAGCTACAACCTCTACAAGCAAAATACGCCCACCTGTAGGACTACCACAATTGGGGGTTCTAGCAAATACAGTGGCAACAGCTGCAATAGCGCCTCCTGAGGTCAGGAAGAAAATTATACCTGATAGCCCCAAAACGGAGGACAAGAGCAGCGTTCCTGTAATGAACCCTACCCCACGAAGAGTGGCCCTTCCAGTCCAATAAGGAGGAAGACATCTCTTACGGGGAACCCGAATTGAGTCACACCCAAAAAACACCCCAAGAATGGTGGGGGTGCCTGAACTCGGCACGAACCGAAAAGACCGCTCCCTATGATGACGAATATGATCAGCAGCAGAAAGAGCGGGAGCAGCAGATCACCAAATATTTCTGTCAGCTAAAGCAACTGCAAGAAAAGCCTGGCGTATATAATGAAGCTGCTGAAGTATCAAATAAAGAAGGAGACCCCAGTATTTCTGATGGGACGGAGTCATCCAAAACAAAAAGGCGGAAAAAGAAAAGCGGGTCTTCACTTACCGTGGTAGGAACAGACACGACCGCAGATCCTGTTTAGAAAAAGGGGGGCCGAGATGCCCTGCAGCCTAGAGAAAATGGAGAATTCATCCCGCGGATAACCGAATATCCAGAGGGCCCAAGGCAGAAGTCGTGTACCCCAAAGAAGTGTCTATCCGGTGCCAACAGTGAGGAACCCTCAACCAACCATCCCAGGTAAGCGGGGCCAGAACCAGTGAGTGGCGATCCCTTGACCAGCCCTGAAGATGCCCTGAAAAATGCCAGGCGCGACTGTGATCTGCTCCGTGAACAATTGAAAGAAAAGAAAGATGATTACACAGAGCTACTGAAAAATAACGTGAAGCTACAGGAAAATGTGCTCGCAATGTACTCTTCGGCCAGGACAGAATTGGACGATCTCAAGACTGAGCTAGATACTGCAAACGCTACTATTACCGCCATGGATGAAAAGCAGAGCCAATCTGATAAAATGATGGCCAAGCTGAAGCGGAAGTATGAGGAGGCACTGAAGGAGATGACAGTCTTTCAGCAAGAGGTTCACACTCTTCACGTAGAGCTGAATGCCGCACAACAGGAGGTCAACAGTGTCCGGACAGAGGTGGACGTATCTCAGAAGGAGGTTCATACACTACGCAGAGCACTGGATGCCTCACATCATGAGATCAACAGCTGCCGCACAGAACTGGAAGTCTCCAGAAAGGAACTTCACAGTCTCACTGAGGAGCTGGACATTGCAAAGAAAACTATCCTCCATCTTAACTTAGATCTCAAAGTCTCTCAGAAGGAGCTTCAGAACCTAAACCTGGAGATGGAAGTCTCACGCCAGGAGACAGCCCGCCTCCAAGCAGATGTGCAAAAATGGAAGGTGGACTGCAAGGAGGCCCTGAATAGTACAGAGACTGAAAAGGGAGAAAATTTAAGATTAAAAAGAGAAAACTTAAAACTGAAAGAAGAAAATTCTCATTTGACAGACTACGTCAAGGAAAAGAATGAAAAGCTGCACGAGCTTAAAGAAATAAATAAACTTTTGGAAGATGAGAAGTTTGAAGCAGAGCACCGACTGCAGAACCAACTGCAAGGACTGCATATGCACCTCCAGAAGGCCGAGGAGAAGCAGCAAACTCTGCAGGAAGACAATCTGCAGGCTGCTAAAGAAGTACAAGTGCTGCAGGAACGTCTGATTACCCAGAATGTCCCCGCAAAGCAGCATGAGAAACTGAAGGCTACCCTGAGCATCACCAAAGCATCGCTAGAGGCCAAGCTTAGAACACAGGTGACTCGGCACAAAAGGGAGCACAAGAAGGTCCAGAAACTGAGGCAAGTAACTGTGGCCCGAGCAAAGAAATTCACAGTGCTTCACAATACAATGAAAATGTGGAAGCAAGCTCAGAGAAAGCAAAGTGTGCAGATAAATTCCCTGAGAAGAGACTTGCAAGACGCACTCAAAAAACAGGGATCTCTCGCGGATGAGATTACAGTTCTACAAGGACAAGTATTGACCCTGACTAAGCATCAGTATCCCACAGCCACAAAAACCCATGAAGACAAGGGTACAGTGAGAGCTGGGAATACCGCTCGTCTGAAAAACAAGGTTGCAAAATTTGAACCACCTAAACAAGCACTAGCAAAACCTTCAGCCACCCAACAGGCAACAAAAAAAGGTACACGTGCTGAATCAAAACCAGAAGAATCCTTAGCTAATGAAGCTGAAAGATGGGACATTCTCTGGAAGTGGATGTGGAATTGCAACTTAATCCCAAAGAAGCTGAACTAGCAACTCCATTGAGTGGAAAAAGTGCAGAGAGACAGCTTCAAGAGCGGAAAACTCAAAGGGCTGTTTTTAAACACTCTGCAACTGTCTGCCTACAATAAGACGAGCACCCGACGCGAGGGAAATCTCATGACCGCGCACGCAGCAAAAAGACTATACTTGGAAAAAGTCCTCCTTGAGCGACTGAGGTGTGCTGATCTCAAGCACCTTCTGCAGCCTTAGCACTTAGCACCTTAGCACCTTAGCACCCTATAGCCTTAGGAAAAGGCAGCAACCCAGGAACAGAGAAGACTTTCCCTCCAACTACAAGAAAAGAGATAAGATTTTCCTTTATAAGACTTTTTTGTATATCTGCACATACAGTATCAAGATATATGTTTGGGGCTGGGAGACATGCTAATCTAAAGGGAGTTGTGGACTGCATAGGTTTCACTAGAAATACTCCCAAGTGGAACAGAAGCGTTGTTTGACCCCTTATTTGCATGTGTTTGGATGATTTTCTTACACTGGCGACACACTTTATTCGAGCTCGGCTAGTCCCACGAATTCGGGTATACCCGGGTGTATTGAGGTTTGTGACTGTTTTCTGCCCGAGTGCATTGAGGTATTTTCCAGGCAGGGATTGAAGCATTTTATTCCCGCTGGCTGCAATACTGCACAGTATATATATATATATACTGCATTACAATTCATGAATTTATGCCATCTGGTAGACACGCGAAGCATTGCAGCCTATTAAATCCTAATCATTATCATTTAACAGATCAGCCGCCCGTCAGCCAGGCATGAACCCAGGCTGGGAAGGCAAACACAACGGGGCTTGTTAGAGGTGAGGAGCGGCGCATTCCAGGTATCTGCCAGGTACATACTGGGTATTTGCTCGAATAAAGTGTGTCGGTGCAGTATGTTAAAGAAACAGGCGCAATAAAAGCCTTATTTAATTTCACCTTAAAAAAGTCTCCATTGCATACCTCTGCGCACGTCCTCCTACAGTCCCCAAAAAGGATGCTTAAATCCATTCAAGAGCCGCTTTCCTCAATGGCGAATTCGTTACCAGTTTGGGAGGCCTCCAATTTCAGATGTTCCTGGACTTCCAAAAATTCATTAATGACCCCAATATTTGATAACCTTGACTTTGCTCCGGGGCTGAATAGCGTGGATTTTAAAATATGGAAACAAAACGAGTATTGTAGACTCAAGGATGTTAAGGGTAGAACAGGCATCAAAACCTTGGAGAAAATTAAGTCAGACAAAGACATCCCCAACTCAGAATTTTTTAAGTACCTTCAGATCCGTTTTTTTTTATAATAAAATGACTCCCCGTTCACCATTGACGGATTTTGAAAAACTCTGTATATTAGAAACAGATACGAGTGGACTAACCTCTCAATTGTACAAAGAAGTGATCCGATCTGGAGCTGGGTATAATAGGAAGCTTCAATACATAGCAAAATGAGATGCGGATTTAGGGGAAGAACATGAATCAGAAGATTGAGAGGAGATTTTTCTGGCAGAATCAAAGAGTTCAATTTGCGAGACTTTAAAGGAGAACACATACTGTATAAGGTCCTAATAAGGTGGTATTTTACGTCACTTAAATTATCCAAATTCATCCCGGGTTACTCCCCATTGTGCCCTAGACAATGTGGAGAGCCTGCGGACTTGTTGCACATGCTGCGGTCTTGCCCTCGTTTGATTCCCAAGGCTTATGCGAACAAGTTAAGGATTGGCTACAGAGGATTTTGAGCCTCGTAATTCCCTTAGACCAGTGGCTGTTCCCATTGAACAGACCTTTACAGGGTATCTCCAGAACAGACTATAAATTGATTGATTTGTGGAGAAATGGTGCTCAAATATAAGTGGGTACACTGATCACACAAAAATAATCCAGGCCATAATAACCATACTGGAACCAATCATAGTGCTTTACAGTCCATAAGCATATAACCAGGGGACAAATGACCTAGCGGTGTCAACTGGACTATCGCAACCAATGGTCTTTGCATATTAAATTTACTGCCCATTTTTCTACAGCAAGGTGGTGTGAGATTGCTTCTTTGTGGAAACAAAATGAGATTCTGATTTTGGCCCAAATTAGGAATACAATTTGTTTTTTTGCCAGATGGAGAAATTAAAAAGTTTGGTGAATGACTCTGGCAATAAATTCCAAAAGGTCTGGTTGCCGTGGCTGGCCCAGACAGACATCCCTGGAGTGAATCCCACCACGATATTACTTTGATAGTTCTAGATGCGTTCTCCTTTGACTCGTAATCGAGGTTTCAGGACCGAAGATTAAGAATGGCACCGCACAGGAGCCAGGACGAGCCAACTACAACAAGGGAGCTAGGCCAAATTCTAGACTCCTCCACAAGCATCGGGATCAAACAAAATAAGTTAAGACAACAAAAAACAAAACAGACCTTCAACACATCCCCTTCCCCCCCTCCCTCTCCCATTCCCTCTGGTTATTACTTTATGATTGGTATATAATTTTTAGGTTATTCAATATTACCAATGCATCTTGTTTGAAAGAATGGAATGGAATATGTCTTAAGCCAAGAAAATCAATAAAAATGTAAGTTACAAAAAAAAAAAAAAAAAAAAAAAAGAATTTGGTGATGTGGGGGAACCATCACGTGTCCATAGGGGATGAAATCTAGAGCTCAAAGGAATAGAGCCTTTATAAAATGAATTAGATGGTAATTTACGGTGTAGGACATTTGGTCACGGCCTTTTCACCGTGACCAAATGATTGCCGGCGCTTTACCGTGACACACCTCACCACCGGCCGCTTCACCGCTAATGTAAGTCCCTTACCTTAAGACACTCTACCCTAAGTCCTTACCCTCTAACCCCTACATTAACCTCTAAAACCCCTTAAATTAAACCTCTACCCTAACCAGTAAAATGTATCTTAGAAGCAGACGCACCGGAGGTTCCAGTGGCAGATTGGCTGTGGTGGAGGGTCCATCTGCGGCTGAACACCGGTGGTCATTTGGTCACAGTGAAACAGCCATGACCAAATCTCCCATTCCAGTAATTGGTACTTATTAATCCACCTAGTCCCTAGTTCATTTTTCACATACATTTGATTTTTGTGAAATAATTGACCCCGTCTAATATGGCTGTGATGAAAAAGGCAGCAGGGTTTCCAAAATAAAGGTGAAGCCCTGTCCTGCTGCCCTTCCTCGTCAGATTGTACAAGAGGTTAATGGTGACCACCAGAGTTTTGCCTGTGTATTTATTTTTTCCATTACATTTTTTATTTTAAGAGCAAAGATTTATGGGGTACACAAAAAAAAGGGTACATTGACTATGAATCATCAATATCAAATTAGTGGGTGGGAGGAGGGGAGGGTCTTGCAAACGTATATATGATCGGACAGACAACCAGATATACAGCCATATTTATACACATCGAACCATACATACACAATCCAACAGTCGTGGGTGATTGCTATCATGTTGCGAGTCTCTTAACTCTACTATAATAGGGTGGTTCTAACGAACGAGTGCCCCCATTTTGTAACCCAGGGCTCCCAGATCATCAGGAATTTATGTGAGGAGTCGTGAGCCAGGTTGTATGTTTCTCTATGAATACAGAAAGGATGGGGGAGCACAGTTGTGGGAAACAGGCAGTGTAATGGGTCTAGTAATATAAAAATAGAGCGGTTATACCCTGAGCCAACGTAATAGCTCAGGTGGCAGATGACCAATTGAAAGGGCGAATATACATAGATGTGAATATGTGGGTGAGAAGGTAAAAAATTGTAATATATAACTTACACGGCCTTGTGTAAGCTCAGTCTCATCAAGGTTTCTTTGGGGATCCCGTGCTCTTGCAATAATCCTTTTTCTCTCCGCGATGTGAGTTCTTCTTCTTGTTGTATGTCCTTATTGCTTCGTAGTTCAGTGTTTCCACTCCAGGAGGATTTCCTCTCATATAAACAAAAGAGAGGATATGGTTAAGGCATATGTATATAGAGGCGTCAATGTGGGGGAGGATAGGGTATTGATGAACCACTAAAATGAAATTGTATGATCTAACACTCACACGGGCCAATGTGAGTGTGGTCCTATCTTGGTGTCTTGTTCATGCCCTTTTAGGGATATTACCCAATTGGTAGCAGGTGGTGATGAAGGAGTGGGGACAATGATAAAAGATATAATATCACAATACTCACACGGGCCAGTGTGAGTACACACTCCTAGCGGTTTCTTTATACTTCTATTCCTGGTGTGACTGACGCTGAAGATAGCTTGTAACATAAACAAATGACACTAGGGTCTGGAGGCTAAAAACTAATTTTAATAAGAACAAGAAAATAAAACAAAATAAAACAAAATAAAACAGAAACCAAAGGCTTCTGTGGGGAAATAAAAGCAAAGGGGGGCAGTGCGGTGTATAGTGGTAGGGGATCTCGCCTTCCGCGTCCGGATGGGGAGCTACAACTGCACCTCTGCCTCCTCTGTGGTGTGCTGTGAAGTGTCCCAGAAGAAAAAAAGAGCAACGCGTTTCGTCCGGAACTGGACTTCCTCAGGCTCTGTCTGTATGTTTCTCTAAACTGATGATATGCCATGATTCATGATTGCAGGGAGTCTAGAAGCCGGACCTTTCCATGCCTTATTCATGATTGCAGGGAGTCTAGGAGCCGGACCTTTCCATGCCTTAGCGACCATACACCTTGCTGCTGACAGAATGTGATTAATCCTTTTCCTCTGCCTGCCATTAGTCTTAGGGGGCATCCTAAGGCAGTGCCCAGTGTGCCATTAAGGAGATTTAACACCTCAGATCATAGCTTTTTTAATTATTGCACATTGCCACCAAATGTGAAAAAAATTGTCACAACCCCAAAAACATAGAGCAGAGGTCGGTTTGTGTAATTTGTGTATTCAGGCTGCGGTGAGGTAGCATCTACATCAAAGCTTATAGCTCTTCTCTTTTACTAATGTGTTTAATGATATTCTAGATATTGTTTCCCATATTTTCTCCCATTCCAGGACTTCCAGCTGCTCACCAACATCCTCCCCCCACTGTCTAATATGCAAGCACTCACAGTCACCCATACTGAGGAGAATATATATATATAGATTAATATTTATATAGTAAAAGCTGTGTTTTGTTGTATAAATTTCTCTTGAGTACTGGCTGGAGAGCTTGTGCCTAATCTGAGCATATTTTAGAAATTCTGCATACGGGATCTGTTTGGTCTCTTTGAGATTTATGAAAGATCTGACTCTAGAATTTACAGTCAGGCCCTGGGCTCTAGATAGTCCATTCCTGGTCCACCAATCGAACTGCTCTCCCCTAAAGCCAGAGAAACATTGGAATTTCCACAAATAGGCACTATGCCTGTATGTGAACTTGAGAGACCTCTCTCTGCAAGACCACCCTCCGTTCAGGTGCATACTGTATCAGCACTTTTCTGCTTATTCTGTGGTTCTTTCCTCTCCATACAAAACAGAACATTCTCTTCTGTAACTCTGCAAATCTTTAGCTCTGATAAGGATAGGAAGAGCTCTAACGAGATATAACATTTTTGGGGGAAGGATCATTTTTAAAGAATATATCTTACCTATCCATGATATTGAATAACGATACCATGATTTATTTTTGAAGGACTGAAACATATACGGAAGTTGGCTTGATACAGTAGAGTTGAAAATAAATTGGTTAATTTTATTTCCAAGTAGTTGATAGTATCTTTTAACCATTTGAAATAAAAAATTAGCGATACCATTCTAACTGACTCAGGGGGAAGGTTAATGTTAAGTGCTTCCGATTTACTCTTATTTACCTTAATGCCCGACATTTTTTCAATACGGTCCAAAAATGTATAAAGCGTGGGATGAAATATGTGTTGGCTAGTTTGAGTCAGCATATTATCATCTGCAAACAGGCTTCATTTGTAATCATGATTTTCAATCTTAACTCCTGAAATATCTGTGTTGCTATGAATCATTCTGGCCAGGAGTTCAATTGTGAGTGCAAAAAGAAGTGGAGATATAGAACAGCTCTGTCTAGTTCCATTTTGAACGCAAAACTGCTCTGAATTGTGAATTTTCATGCATTTTTATCTACAACATATAAAAGCAGTGGTCCTGCTGTTCTCCAGTCTCTCAGGATGCTAAGGGTTAAATCTGGATTTGCTCTGCAAGATATCTCTAATCACTAGGGCTGCATCAGGGAGGGGGAAGCCCATGTATGGACATTTACCTGTGCCTTTCCAGGGATTATGGCGGGCATTTCTAATGAAACTACATTAGGCCCATTGTGGGGAACCAGGGAGAGGCCGACAACCTGCAAAGGGGCCTTGCATTTTAAAGCTGAAGCATTGTCCTCCCCAAATAGCTCAGACCCAAGCTGTTCCCCACCCCATCTATGTGAGAATTTAGAGGGGCCAGTGTGAGAGCCCCTGTGTGAAGTTCAGCAACCAAGAGAGCAGGAGAGAGCTGAGAGGGGCCTGTGTGAGAGCCCCTGTATAGAGTGCAGTAGAAGGTCCTTGACACATGGAAAAGCAAATGTATGGTGCTCAAAAAAAAAAAGCCTATAATATGGTACCCGAAGGAAACCACAATAACAGTTCAAAATACTTGATTGAAGAATCCTGCAATATGAACTCCCTGAGTGAAGGATAAGGGATATCAACCCATGACATGTAGAACAATCACAGCTCCATAATGATCCGACTAGTGGACTAGGGTCCCCACAAACACTGTAGTAAGGGACCTCACAATAAAGTGACCCAACATAATGTATCGTAATGGAGAATAAACAGGTGATAAAAATAACTCACTCTGAGTAGAATATGTCCTCAAGATTGTTCAGTCTTCATCCATAACAGGGGGTGTGCTTCCGTTTTTTCTGAGATGCTGATGAGAGAAACAGTAGGAAAAAGCAGGCACCAATAACACAGGAAAAAAATGAATAAAGGATATCCAAGGGAGCATTAAAAGGTGTATTTAATGGAATCTACAAAAATAACAACAGCATTACGGGGTACAGGGTCCCCCACCAACGCGTTTTGAGCGCAAGCTCTTTTTCAAGGTGACTAAACAGTACTCACCTAGCTGTTTTTATAACCCCTAGAAGCGCGCCATTAGCCACCAGCCGTCCACTTCCTGAAACTTTCAGAAGCGACGTCGGCGTGATGACGTCAGCGCGCGATGTGGGGAATACAAAAAATACAAACTGTATTAACAAAAATACAAAAATGACAAGACAACAAATCTAATACTAAAGAATCAGATAGGAGTACCTGGTATGTCCTCTAAGAACGAAAAAACGTTAAAACAAAAAACAGAATGCAATTTAAAAAGAAATATCATAAAGAAAGCTATGAATATTCCTACTAATAGAAAGAGAGAACATACCAAACAAACGGATAGACTTGATGGTAATAATGATATAAGTGCATATTCATACACAGGGTATAAATTAAAGCTGTTAACTGAATGCACATAAAGAAAGTCCTAATCCATTTGAAAAAGAAAAAAGTAGTAAAATGTGCTGTAATATATTAGGAAGTGAATGAACTAAGGTCAATATTTAAACAATTAATTCTTAAGCATGTATAATGTTTAACCCAATTGGGTAACACAAAAATTATAATATGATATACTATCAAAATAATAGACCATAATAAGGGATAACCACCTATGCTAAAGCTATAATAATGCTAATGATCTTAATAAATCCATTAAACAAGATAGTTGTAACATCATTGTTTTGAATGAAAATGCAGGCAGTTTGCAAAAAATGGGGAAACTTCCTAAGGATTTTAAGGAAATACCTTGAAAATTAATATACAATATACGACAACTAATTCTCAATTATTGATCATCGAACATCAATCAATGTAGAAAAGGTGCCAAGTCCCAATCAGAGTTTATCCTTTATTCATTTTTCCTGTGTTATTGGTGCCTGCTTTTTCCTACTGTTTCTCTCCTTGACACATGGAACCTATTTGAGTTCTGGATCAGGGGCTGTCTCACTGAAGAGATAGACCCATGTGGATGATCCCAGTGCAGCTGGAGCATCTCAGTGACCTTTGGGAGGAGACTGGACAGCCAAGCTTCAGTGGCCTCCAGTGGTCCATTTTGGGGCATACAGCTGGGGAGGGGGCTGGTGGGGCATCAGGACCCCCCCCCCCCCCACACACACACACAGGGCTAGGTAGTCAGAAGACTCCTTTGGTGTTCCTGGGAGAGAACCAGGATGTTTCGGTGTTTCCACAGTCTGTGAATAGTAATCCCCTCTACACCAGCCAAGTAGCCAGGGGCTACCAACTGGATGGAGCTTAGGTAGCCAGGAGGCTATTAGCCATTGTCTCTGTTTTGTTCCCTTTGCTACTGGGATGTAGCTGGAGAACTGTTACCACCTCCTGGACTGTTTCTTAGGTTCACTCACAGACTAAAAGACGCCAGGATCACTTTTTTTGTATTTGTCCTAGGTGTTGGAATGTGTTGTTGTACCCTTATTTAATAAACCCAACGTTTATTAGCTCACAAGTGTGGCTAGTTGTGACCTGTGTCTCGGGGAAGTCCTAGGGGCCGTGAGAGGGTTGAGCGACCCTACAGGATCTGGTGGCACCTGAAACCTAAAGTTCCGGCACAGATTTTAAACCTCTGGTTGCGAGGTACCCTCCGGATGTGGCAATTGCTATTATTTGTCCAGGACTCCACATTCCTTCTATTTATCTGGTCCGTATTGGATATTTAAATTAATTATCCAAATAACCTCTCTGAGTAATCCGTTTTTATCCCTAAGGATTTTCTTGTGCTTAATCTTAATCATTTCTTGTTCAGAATGTGCCAACCTAAGTTTCAAATCATGTTCAGGTCTTGAACATATCATGTTCAGGTGGTCTTTCTACCTGTGTCTGCCGCATGCTGACAGTCATTTCGCTGCCGTCTCCGGCAAGTTTGAACTACTAGCTACAGGTCCCCGCTCTGTGCCTCCTTCTGCCGGATCAGCTCTATTGGAGCATTAGAGGACAAGCCGGTCTGATCGGTCAGTGACGTCCGCTGCCTGCTACAATCCTCTGTGCGGCGGAGAGATCCGCTGCAGTTCCCTGCCTGTGTTTCTATTCACCGATCGCAAGCCCAGCTGTAAATCCAGAAGTAAGACGGTGCCTTAGAGGGAGAAGCCGGTTAACTTGCTAGTGACTGACGGAGCATTCAGGATGCCGCTGTTGCAGGACCCCGAGTGGTCAAATTGCTTATTATCCATTGGGAGCATGCGAGTTGTTGGAGCTCACTGCTCTACTGTGTTTTATTATAAAATTGATCTGTACCATATTTGTTTTCTTCTCTTTAAATTCTGGGAAGGTTCAGCCGGATTTACCACCCTGTACCCAGTTCCTGATCAGATTAGATCTGTACACGCATAATATCATCCATAACCACGTGAGTGGGCATTTGATAGCTTTTTTTCTCTTTGAATCTTGGCTATTAGCACGTTTGCACTATGCACATGCATTCCTTTTTTACATGAACCAACAAAGAGTCCCTTGCGCTGTGAAGTTTTGCTGCCATCAATTAATTTTAACAATCTTTTTTTTCTTAACACTTCACAGTCTCCTCAATTTGTGTTTTCAAATTATTTATTATTTTATTCCTTTAAATATAATTAGTCTGATCAGCTACCAGGAGCATTCATCATATTTAAATTGGCCTTTTCTTTTATCTCTACAGTGACCAATATTCCAAGCCATTGATTTTAAACGAGAAAGATAATAGTATATGTAGCGCACTTTCCCCACCCCCTGAGAGATGTGTGGCTACGGTGTGTGTATATGGTGCAATACCTGTGGTGCACAGGAGATCTGAGTCTCCGCTACTGGGAACCTGGGGTATACCTGAGGTAATGTACGGTCGGTAGCGCCTCTACCTGTACAGGATTCTATGATGTAGAATAACCTCGCTAAAGGACCCGCATACAATCACTTAAGATAACAGTTTTACTGAACATAAATAACCTAGGATATATATATATACCACCAGCCAGGCCACGCCGGCTGTACCCTCCAATGCTCCGCTCCTCCACCCAAGGTGTGTGTGACAGCGCTGCCCCACTATAGTGTTCGAGTTGGTGCACTGATGCGTTGGGTACCTGCCGGGTGATGCCACACCCAGACGCGCCGATGCCACGATGCTGGGATCCACGGATCTGATGCTGATACTGCGAAGCCTCTGCCTCTACGTTGGGTGGGTTCCTCATGGATTGTACCACCGTAATGTGTCATGTGTTGTGCAGCCCCTGGGGCTACTGGAACCTTTACATGCGCGAACCTTTTCTGCACATGCGAGCGCACAAAGAAAATGGCGACGCCCTTACCGGCTACCCACCTGCAGCGGAGGGGAGGAGAGCTAAGAGGACAGGGCTACTGTACATATAGAAAGATAATAGTATAGAAAGCTGGTGTATTTAAACAGATTAGGTGCATTAAATTACAAATGTACATCTACTGTAACAGGAAAGCGCAAATAGTGAAGGGAGGGTGAAAGGCAATATAGTGCACCAAGTGAAATTTGTGAACTTGTATCAAATCAATATATCAAGAAACACACACAAAAAATATATACAACTAGTATATGACCAATAGTTGAATGAGAATAAAAATGTATCAGTGAATATAATTAGCAAAATTGTGTTAATAGAAGTGATTAGTAAAGACAGTAGCAAAAAGAGCTACTATAAAGCAAGTGAAAATGACCTTAGTGACCAAACCGTGACATAAGAAAAATATAACCAATTTGAATCCTTCCCTTTTACTCTAGCTTGAAAGAGATAAGTATTGCATGTACAAAAAGGACAATAAATATAGGCTTAACATAAAAGGATCGAATATTTTACTACTTATTGGATAGCTGGCGGACCCTCACGCTCCAGTGGCCAGTCGGCTGATGATATGGTTCTCCATGAGGATTATTGCACACACCGGGACCTGGGATACACACCGTGGTTCTCCCATGGTTTACCTGGCTGCTCTGGACCCCTGCTGACTCTCTCATAAACTGTCTAGAGGGGATGCATAATGACGTCGTCCTTCGGTTACTTTAAAAAATAAAAAAAAAGTCCTGAACGCGTCTGTAGGAGGAATTAAATAAGGCTTTTATTGCGCCTGTTTCCTTAACATCAGAAAATCATCCAAACAAGGGGTCAAACAAAGCTTCTATTCACTTGGGAGTATTTCTAGTGAAACCTATTCAGTCCACAACTCCCTTTAGATTAGGATGTCTCCCAGCCCCAAACATATATCTTGATATGAGCAGATATACCAAAAGTCTTATAAAGGAAAGTCTTATCTGTTTCTTGTAGTTGGAGGGAAAGTCTTCTCTGTTCCTGGGTTGCTGCCTTTTTCCTCAGGTTTTGTCAGCATTCAGGTTTAGAGGTGTTTTCCCCTGTGTCTTGCAAGCAGCTCTGCTGTTTCTTCTGGCAGACTCAAGACATCTGTCCCCATGGTCAGTCTCACAACTTGTGAGACTCAGGAACAATCTCCCTTCCTGTCTCAAAAGACAGGCTTTTCTAAGAAGCTAATCAGGCAGGTGGTGTTGGATAATTGACTACCCGCAGTTAACCACCACATTGCTGGATTAGAGGCACATTTCCTGAACAGGGATAACCCCCCTGTTACAGCGTCCTGTAACCAACTTTTAAAAAGTCCTCTGGCATTAAAAGCAATTCAGCAGAAATTTCTGTAGCACCAATCTCCTGGTAAAACACCCAACACCGCAATTTCCTACACGGTTAATTACAAACAGCGCCACTTCATCAGGGCAGAATGTTGTATACATTGTACAAGACTTGGGGCCTCATGCTATAAGCAGCGATAAGCCCCTGTGTAACAGCCTATCTGAGATAAGATGCATTGTAAGGAACTCCAACCTTTTCTAATAGCTCGTCTGAGATCAAATGCATTGTAAATTCTTCTGTATTTGGTACAATTTTCAAATGACCTGAAAATTGCAAGGCACCCTTTAGGTATGTACGAGGAATCCAAGGTTTCCGAGGAACCCTGGTTAAAAAACACTGCTCTAATGCTACGGACGTTACATTTATTTTGATATTTTGTTTAGCTTGTATTTATTGTTGCTTACTTTTGTACACTTTATCCGAACTCCCATACACAGTGCTGCCCAATGGTGACACTGGATGCCATGTTTATTCTTTATTTTATGTATATGCTGATTTATTTTCCCCACCGCTATCACGCGGCCAATTGTGTAATCACCTAATCTGCATAATTTTGGCACCAATGATACTTTACGGTTAGGGATTAAAACGATTGCTTCACTGTTACTTTGGTGTTCTTGATCAAGGCTCCATTTGGAGCTGAAACATCAAAAATAAATACAATTTGACTTCCCCAGCCCCCCCCCCTCTCTATGATGCCTGCCTTTTTCATACACCGGTATAATGTGTGTGTATATATATATATATATATATATATATATATATATATATACACATACATACGGAATCTTTAATGAAACAGAGAAAACACAATCAATTGAGACAATCTGTAAACAGCAGCGGGACAGCGCAGATGGATATAGCAGACAGCTTGCCAGGACCAATAGGTGAAGAAGTAAATGTTCAATGAGGGAGGGCAGTCCACAGTATACCTCTTATTGTGAGGGTATTGAATACACCAGAATCTTACTCCCACCAGCTAGTGGAGTGTTAATACAATGTCCTCCTGTGGTGACAAAGGATTGTCCACGCTGGGCTCTCAATGGCAACAGCCAGAAGTAAAAGCTGCTGTGAATCAAACTGCTTCACAGAAATGGCGGCACCACGAAGATTGAGAGATGAGGTAGCTGTGAGCATGCAAAGCCTTCAGACCGCAACACAGAAAAACTTCAAACCTTGCCTGGCTCCGCCTGCCTTGAGAAAGCCACTTTTCGTGACGAAACGCGTTGGTGTGTGTCGTCAGCACGCATACACAATTGATTGTGTTTTTACCCACTATGTGAGTATAGGTCCTGGTGACCATTCTCTGTTTCATTAAAGATTCCTCCTATTTTTACAGTATTATGCTATGGAGCTGGCGCGCTTCTTTCTTTTGTAGATACCTGTGATCTGGCAGGATCATATCAAGAAGCTTTGCCTCCCCATACAGACTGGTTTCTGATCTGGACTTTTCATCTTTTTACTTCACGTGTTTGGTTTTATTATAGTTATTTTTGGTGTTGCACTATTCATTTGATTTATTTATAATAATTAATATTGATTCATTATCTATATACACATGTTTATCAACACTTGGTTTTACTATACACTTTAGCGCTACTCTTTGTGTTATATATATATGTTTTAAAGTTGTATATTTTTGTCTAACACAAGAGAAAATCATGTACTGAACTTTTATTAAAATTGAATGAAAATTCAGTCTTGTGGGTTATGCATTAAGTATTTATTGCGTTTAAAGTACTTTGCATATTGTCAAAGACAGCTTTACACATTGCTTTGTTCATACCTGCAGAACCTGTGGAGTACGAGGAATATTAAAATCTTACTGTTCAAGAATTCTACACTGGCACAAGTCTGCTGCCAAAACAATCACTTCAAGAAAATCTTCAACAAATCAATGTAAAAATGTGGAACAGAATTTTTTTTTTTGTCTTGAAAAAGTGCAATCAGGATTCTCTACAATTTCTGGAATATTTTTTTTTTTTTTTCCTTTTACACAAGATTTCTCTTGCAAATCCCAAACCCCATGCTTGGTGCAAAACACCTATTATTCACATTCTTTACAATATCGTACAAAGATTTCACGGCAGTTTTAATGACAAGTGCTTCTATTTAGGATTTTATAAAAAGCTAAATTAAAAAGGGGAAATAGAGGTGCGCCATTTATAAAATGTGTGGTAGCCTACAATACCTATTAATAAAACATGAGATTTATTCACAGATCTAGTTGTACTGTACAAGAGCTTTTGAGATCTCTTCTCCGGACATATTGCAGACTGCAATACACATTAAAGCTGCAGTTCAGGCAATATCCTGCATGTGTGTTATTTTTAATAAATCAGTTCTGTAGTAAGAAAAAATACTTTTAGCATTTTCTGTTTAAAAAAACAATAACTTTGAAAGACCAATTTTCTTGTATTCTATTTTAACAAGCATGCTTGTTCCTATAGCAACGATTTACATTCCCCATATTTAAAGATGTCGCCAAACTTTGCCGATCAATAGACAGAGAACGAATTGACCGGCAGCTATGCAGTTTTTTTAGGTAAGTAGAGATTGCACAACTGAAACTATTGAAGTTAAAAAAAAAACGGGAGCCTGAACTGCAGCTTTAAGAACAGCTCTGCAAGTCCAATAAGTAGATCAATGTCTTTGAAGAACTCACATGTTGGTCCATCAAAATATAATACACATACACTTACTCTGGACCAGGACAACGATTTGAATTCTTAACTAAGCTATTTATATATAGAAAAATAAATTTAACAAAAACAAAAAAACAAGCTAGAATACTACTCCTTCAATGCTATAGAGCAGGGGAGCGCAAACTTTTTGTGCTGCGCCCCCCTGTCACTCTGCCCCCGTCTCTCGCGCCCCCCTGCCTACCTTCGTTCGCGTCAGATGACGTCACACGCCCACGCAGCGGCAAGTCACATGGTGCCGCGGCGTCTATTGACGCCGCGTTGCCATGGCGACTCAACACAGACGGCTGAATCCCGGTAAGTAAACAGTTGCAGGGGCCTCACGCGATCCCCCGGCATTTAATTTAAATGCCTGGGGGAAGAGCGCGGGGCCTCTGCAACTGCCCGCGCCCCCCCAGCACAATCTCCCGCCCCCCCTGGGGGTCGCGCCCCCCACTTTGCGCACCGCTGCTATAGAGGTCCTGCAATGCAATGCATGGGTTATATGTGCAGGGCAATGCTGAGCAGGTACTTTGGCAATGGGAGGGGGGCGGGGGGAAGGGTGTTAAAGTGTGCTTGTTTTTTTGTTTTTGGTTGAACATTTCTCACTTCTAGTGGATACATTGTCATTCTGAAATAATAACACAGAAAGGTCTATAACCATAAGGTGGCAAAATAACGTATGCACTTTATTGCTTTACTGTCAGAGTCCAGGCAACGTGAAGAAAAGCGCTATGACGACTCCTTACTGTAAGGCATCTAGACTGGATCATAAGGTGGCACAGCTGTGCAATGCTTACTTTATATGGCCCTGGGTGGCAGACCAGCTGGTAGCCAAGGGGTTAAATAACGGGCTTTAATGACGCTGATTGCAGCAGCAGGATTACATAACTTTACATTTGGTATTAGATGTGCCATGCAAGGGCTATGTTCCACGTAATGCAGTGTCTTAATTCACCATTCCAGAATATAAAAATAAATGTATTCTGCAATCACGATGGAAATGGATAAATCCAACGAAAAGTATTTATTGTTGATTGGCAAATGATAACTTGTTTCTTGCAGCGATTATATTTTTGCATAACATTACTGGTGATGTATTTTAATCTGTGTCAAACGAGATGTAAAAAGTAGATAAGCATGAAGATATCACATATAGAGCATAAAGGATAGCCACTGTAAGGACCATATCGCTGAAAAGATATACTGTCAAACAGAAGTCCCTAGTGTCCTCAAATAAATTCTGATCGGTGAAGCACAGCAGAACCAAGTGGTATATTAACTAAAGTGTAAGTCACGATGGCTTGTTAAAAGCCATACACTTGTGTGGCTACTACCCTTTCATGGATATACCCCCCAGGAGTCGTTTACAAGAGTTTAGTGGGTACGAGAAAGAATTAAATTGTTAATATAATAATCCATTATTTACCCATCAATGTCAGAAGAGGTCTATGGTCTTAGATGGGTACAATCATTTTCCCCAGCCGGCTGTCGGCTCAACCTTCAGCTAATAGTAGTGTGTGTGTGTGTGTACATACATACATACATACATACATACACACACGGATAAAGTGATGGCACTCACAGCTGGGATGTGTAAGTCAATATCAGGGTGCAACCGCAATATAAATATATATATATCTGCGGATCAGTACTCCTGAGATAATCTGTTCTAACCCGGGTGCTTGACAGAGATACCAGGTATAAATTGAAGGACGGTCAGCACTCATGGGACTTGACCATTGATTGTACTTTGTCTACACGAATACAGTATGTATCTTGCTTGCAACTGTTTCAGTGAATGTGTGAAATGTATTTGCAATTGTGTTTTTAATTAGAGAGGACCTTGACAAATACTATAAAGAATTTGCACCTTTAAAGATCTGTGAGCGCTGACCAACCTTCAATAAATAAAACAAAAAATACACACACACACATTTCTATGCCATAATGCATTATGTGTAGCACTAGTACATGGCAAAGGAGATTCTATAAACAGGACTTAAACAGGTGAATGAAGCTCAGAGATACAGTACACATGGGTGCCACGTATTGTGAATTAAAACAAAAAGAAAAGTGGGGTGGGGGGGGGGGGGGGAGGGAAGACAATGTTTTTAGGTAAAAAAAACAAAAACACATTTGCCCAGTACATAGGGAAAAGAGCCTGGTACATAGAGAGTAGGAATCTTGGAACAATCAAATATTGAAACAAGAACCTTTTTCTCTGGTATATGATGAAATACAGGTTTTGTGGCAAGGTTTTTAGTTGTCGAAAAAAAGCACTGCAAAGTCTGACGCTTTAAGAAGAAAGCCTGCTTAAACCACCCTTTTTTCCCCCAACTGAACCAGATTATTTTCAGTTCCAGGGAACTTCCAGATCCCAAAATATTTACTGGTTAAGTTACTTGTGCTACTTCATTTTTTATTTTATTTTAAAGGTATTTAAATCGCTGTCTAATAGGAACGTCATCGGTTGTGGCTTCCTATTGGCCCATGGGACCGGCAACATTTGCTGGCCATTTTGTTTCTCTGTAGAGAGTTTTAAAGCCGTCGTAAGTCATCGGTAAGCATCGTGGGAAACCGGAGAGTCCCTGGAGCTGAAAATAACATGGGTTGGCTCCAGAGAACTCCCCAGTTCCAAAACCCCAAAACAATGCAAGACAAACGAAGCAGCCAGGATCACTGCTTTGATCAGTGCCTTTCCCTTTTACCTGAACTTCAGACACACAGCATTACAAACCTCATTCTCAATCCAACACCCAAGTAAATGGAAAATGAAACATTCGCATCATCTCTTGCATATGACCAAAATATGGGGACAACATTTTGTTGAGATGGCAGAAAATTATGAAAGCCGTCTTCTCTTACATGAGTGGCCAAGTAAGTCGCTCTAATGCCCAGGAGTATGAGAGATGACTGACGATTTCTTATTGTGTGCAAATGCTTCCTCTAACCTATTTATATGCAGACTCTGGAGAACCTCCAGCAGTATTCCTTTGGCAGCTTGTTACAGTTGTTCCAGGGGTTATTCTTCAAGCAGCTGGACAAACAACTGATGGGGTGATTTTAGTCCTGAAAAGCATCAGTACCTAACACCTACATCTGCACTGGGCACTGATGTGCTAGGCATCTTTGTACTGTGAAATGTACAGTCCTTGAATCGACAAATGTTTTCATGTGCAGTATGAATATCTGAAGTCTTAGTTCCCCGTTTTGTGCTTGAGCTCTACTCTATAATTTGGTGACATGTTTAAGGCAATTGAGAGCATTTGAAAATGTTACTAATTCGCACTTGCCATATATCAGTTTCCTGTTTATTAAAAAAAAAAAAAAAAAGGGAACAGTTTTTTTTCCTGAGTTGCACAATTAAGTGTAATTAAAGTTAACAGAGGAAAAGAGCAATTTTAATAAGGCTTGGTAACGGCAAAGGCCTATCAAAATTAATGTCATCTATACATTGGGCACAACGGAGTCTCATAAATATGCGTGATATATATATATATATGTATATATATATGTGTGTGTGTGTATATATACACACACATTCACACATACACACATACACATACACACAGTCTACATTACTTTCAGGTCAATATACTGCATTTAAATTCCTCTCAGGTAATATCGGTTAAATGAAATTCCAAAACAGAATGTGAATCCAATCAAACAACAAATAGCAGTACTAGCTATTTGCAAATATGTAAGGGATCAAGATAAGATGTGAAAATAAAGCAAAACCTGAGTCTCTTCTCAACAAACATTGATGGCTGCTTCCTTCGGTACAGGAGGAAGCCTGCACTGTACAGGTTAAGAAACATCGTCAATGGCAGATCTTTACACCACGCGACAGGAAGAAGCAATAAGGCATGAAGTTACATATGTTCACTGATGTTAACTTAAGATGAACATGCATTTTATAAGCCATGACATCTAAAGCACACTGAAAAACGCTGTCATCATGGGACAGATAACTGATTTTTAACCTAAACATCTTAATTAGTGTAAAGATGAGTTGTAAACACAGCGTGCTGCAAGTGCTTGATTCCAGGGTTTTTCTCATGGGTGCAACCTCCTAAGGGCTGTCTCACTATGTCCACCAATCGGAAAGAGGCACTTCCGAGTTGTCCTTCAGCTCCATGTCGTTGATATCTTCTACATGACCGGGAACCGGCCGAGTGCCTGCTTAAGCTTCTCTGCAATCTAGAAGTAAGGAACACAAAATAGCTGTGACAGGCGCTCAATTTAGTTTTCTAAAGAAACATTGAAAAATTGCACGTGGGACTTCAAGCTTGAAGTCTTGCCTAGGATGATTGCGAGCGAAGGACAGCGGCATGTTTAATTAGTTAAATGTAACGGAATAATAATTTAACAGCTTTGCATATCGATTGTGACACAATTGGCATGTCCTGGGACACCATGCTGCCTAAAGAGGCAATCCCTTCTAAAACAAAAAAGTGTGCTAATGGCAATAGCAGGGGTTACATCTGGCTGATGGATGGGTTTAACATTTTTTTTTTTTACCAATATCAGACACCTATACAGAAAGTTTTTTAAAGTTGGGCTGTTAACACGGACAATGTTACCTCGATACGCAGCTTCACACAAATGGGACCTCCTTAGAATCAGCCATTATATTCAGTTGTACTATATAAATGCACATACAAATGTATTGTACTATCAACACCATTCTAAACAAAAGACAAGACCCCAACCATTTAGGAATTTTAGCAAAGAATATTGTCATAATGTAAAGTAAAACCCACAAGTTTGGATAACCTAATATGATCTGTTGGTAACCACTGTATGCACTGCTCATTCCAAAAACTCTGTATTTACCATTTATTACATAATTTTATATATATATATATATATATACTGTCGCGGCCGAGTTTATTCGAGCATTTGCCCGGTCTCGGCCGCGACAGTAACCTGGCGCGCGCCGGGATGTCCCGGGCGCGCGCCGAAGCCTCGGAGGAGAGGCCCGCCGATCGGGGCTTCCCCCTCTCCTCTCCGGGTCCGCCCGGTCCCCCGGAACCCCCTGCCGCCGTCCCCCACATCGCGGGACACCAGGGCTCCCTCGGGGAGCCATGGACGCGCGTGCAGGGGGCGCAGGCACCCGATGACGCGTGACCGCGCATCGGTGACGCGCGGCACGCCGAGGGGATGCCACTAGCAAGCCGGGAAATCTCCCAGCTTGCGGAACTGGCCGCACTCTAATAAAGTGTGGCGCCAGTGTAATATATATATAGGAAACCAGGTGTCCCACCAGACAAAAAACAGCACTCAAGGTATATTGCAAAAGTGTATTTGAAAAAAAAAAAAAGCAGGCACATATAAATCCAACGTTTCGGTCCTGTATAGGACCTTCCTCAGGGGCGTGCTGCCTATTTCTGCAAGCACCTATTTCTTTGGAGCCTTTGAAGTGCCTGCTGTTATCTTATATATATATATATATATATATATATATATATATATATATAAAAAATAAACATATAATTTAGATTTACAATTATATTTAGGTTATTTTGTGAAGGAATTAGTTGAATTTCTTCCATTCTTTGCTCTTGCACATTTCTCCACATTTTCCTTCTGTAGCCCTACCCATGACCCCATTTATATTAGTCACGTTGTAATGTAATATTTTCCTGATACAGCTAAAAATGTGCAGGGGTATAGCACCCATATTAGCAAAAAAACACTGGTTTACAATTTCAGCGGTAGAGTATACAACAGAATATAAGTAAGTGAGAGCCTATATGTATGTATGTATGTATGTGTTTACTGATATACCACCATTAATGTACATAGCGCTTCACAGCAGTAATACACGGGACAATCATATAAACAACATATAATATAAATAGCACATAAAGGAGAGAAGTGATTAAGACATAAAAGTAACATTTAGGAAAAGGAGTCCCTGCTCAAAAGAGCTTACAATCCAATTGGTTGGTAGGATGAACGTACAGACAGTAGGAGGGTGTTCTGGTAAGTGCGTGTATCCTTGTACGAGTGTGAGTGCACATGAGCAAAACTGTGTATACCAGTCTGTGTTTAGGCATACACACATATATACACTTATACAAACAAAAAAGAATTCCTGAAATGAGCACACGGGTATACCGAATAGTGTATAAGCAATAAATGTATTAATGTACCAATAAAAACAGGTGAAAAATGGTAAAGAGGGGGACTCCTACACAGATCCTATGAGGGACATAAGAGTCCCATTGAACTCTAAGAAAAGCAATACAAGTGTATATAACTCTGCTAACGTCCCCACCTAAAGAGATGACATGGAGTGGAGAAAATAGGGCACTGACAATGACTAAAGACAATAATGAAACCTATAAGACACAATACCTCTAAGGATAGTCAGTAGTAACAGAAAAAGTAACTACATGCACATATACTGTTGCAAACATAGCAAACATGCACACAAGAAAATAGCTGTGTGCAGGGGCACAAAAATACACAATGAGTAACAATCAGCCGTTATCCAGACTCATTATCAAACAGCTGATTCTTCATTTCCCTATACCTCAGAGTGTCAGCCAATAGGATGCCGATGGGCGGAGCTACTGATGTCACAGAGATATCCTGCATAATCACGTAGCTTCGCGCCTTCACATTATTTGGCATGGTATACGGACGCTAGCGCACTGTCCCATAGGAACCCTTATATTTCGTGAATACATAGTAACAAACATGAACAGAATAGAAAGTAAGTCCCAAATGATTTGGCAATAAATTCTGCTGTGTGCACAACACACATAAATAGCAACATTTCGGTGGCGGTCTGTCCATGATCCTTAAATCCCTAATAATCCAGGAAAAGAAACGCCGCTGAAGTATCTTATTGTTGTAGAGCCTGAGTTTTTAGGCAACCAATGCGCATCATCATGGTGTCCTTAACTTGAAAGATAGCAATATTGCACAGGTAAGTCTTGCATCATTAAACCAATAGGTCAATAGGCATCCAGAAACGGCAGGAACCGCCACCACAGCATACTGCACGTGCATCCCACCAGACGTCAATATTCCGCTGTGAATCCACTGGACATCCAGGTGAGTCTCTTCCAGATTAAGCAGGCATTTTGCCACAGGAGTTAAATCATAATGTTTATCACCATGCTACCAGGACCTTTGAAAACAGATAACTCTGCAGTACATTAAATTTGTGGACATCACATGGATAAGGGACTCATTGTCTGATGAGACTTCCACTTGTTACTCATTGTGTATTTTTGTGCCCCTGCACACAGCTATTTTCTCGTGTGCATGTTTGTCATCTTTGCAACAGTATATCTGCATGTAGTTACTTTTTCTGTTACAATAGCCCTAAGGATAGTCAGTAGTGTCTTATAGGTTTCATTATTGTCTTTAGTCATTGTCAGTGCCCTATTTTCTCCACTCCATGTCATCTCTTTAGGTGGGGACGTTAGCAGAGTATACACTTGTATTGCTTTTCTTAGAGGTCCATGGCACTCTTATGTCCCTCATAGGATCTGTGTAGGAGTTCCCCTCTTTACCTACCATTTTCACCTGTTTTTAATGGTACATTAATAAATGTATTGCTTATACTCTCTTCGGTAAACCAGTGTTTCTCCTTTCAGGGAATCTTTTTTGTTGTTCTTATATTGTTATTATCCCTGGAGCACCGCTACTACTTATTACTATCTATAGTTACTTCTAGTTTTCGGATACCATACATATAGGCTTGGATGCAGTATTCTTTGCGTGTGATACACACACACACACACACTATGTGCTCAGTTAGCTATAATGACTATATAAATGTATATATAGAAATGCTATTCATTATTATTGCAGTGATTGCTTTATCAGTATGTCATTTCTAGTTGCAGAAGAGCTTACACTCTAGTATTCTAACATTGTCACAGGGCACCTCACATCTGCAAAATATTTCAGTAGGACAAATGAACACAAAGATAAGGCTCTGTATGTACAGAGCTGAGAGGCTGGTAACTCAAGGTCAAGATTGGGAATATATTTTGTTTGGACGAGACAAAGAGGAGACAGAAAGAAAACAGCCAATATGTCTCATAGAAAAAATAAGAAGAAACTCTAGGGAACGATTTAAATTATAATATTGATTAGGGTGTGTGGCCTAGCATGATTAATATGATAAAAATCACATAGTAATGAATAGTGTATAAGTTTGATTGCTTTCTTATATTTGTAACAGTTTTTTCCATCCTGCGGTTTCCCTGCTTGTGAGAGGCATAATAAATTCTCTACTGAAACAAAGTCTGCCTGGATTATTTAATGTCGAGCCTGTAGAAACATTATATTGAACTAACTTGTAACTCCTTATACAAACCCATGGGGGATTGGGTGTGTCGGCATCCAAATTAGCTATTGATTGATTATTGCCAACAGTAGAAAAAAGGATATCTGGCAACGTTATCAGTACATTGTGCAAAGCATTGCGATCTTAACAAATTAACTAATTATTTTCATCTTAAATTGGAGGTGCCTCTCTTTTGAATAACTACCAGTCTCTCCCGTCATCATTTCTAAACGCAATATTCTGGAGTGGCTATCTCCAAAACATCCGGTGATGTAATGTCAACGACAGAAGGATCTTCTGTGCAAAGGGAAAACTTACCGTCTCATAAAATTGCACTTGCTGCTCCAGGTACAGGCGAATGACACTATTGTAATCGTAAATGCGATTGGAGTGAAAGTGATTCATTTCAGCTGTGAGTAAATAAGAGCAAAGAGTATTAAAGAGGCTGCAGCAGGAAGCCACACGCAAAGCAATTGCAACTGAAGACTTTCTGTGTCGCTTTGCATATTCATTGACCGTGCTCTAAATTCATACAGTAACTTTACCTTGAAGTGTATATGACATTGTGCTAACTCGCTTCACCATATTTAATTTGTCCTGCTGTGTAATTTTACTGGTAGCCACCAACTTATCGCCTTCTTTCACTTTCTCTATGGCGCCCTGCACAGGAAGAAAGAAAACATATAAAAGGGGATTGTATACTTTTGCTCTTGAGTAACCCGTAAATCTTCATAGTGTGTTAGCAAGTAGTAACAAAGGAGGGAGAGGGAGTAGGTGGTATGATACCTTTTATTTGACAAACAAGTAGTTGAAACTGCTTCAAACCTCTCATGGTCCTTCATCAGGTAGGGCAGAAATACAGAAACAAAGTATTATATACAGAGTTTGTAAGAGGGATATTTGGTTGCAATAGCTGTTGAGAGGAAGTGGGAAATACCCAATACCCAATGAGAGGTTCGAAAGCTTGTAACATTTCAACACCACCTACTCCCTCTCCCTCCTTTGTTACTACAACAAACTAAACTGATAGTCGGGGGAGAGCGCAGGTCCCCTGTAACTCTCTGACCGTCTGCTGTGCCATTTCCTCATGCAGGGTCCAGTCATCATGGCTCCGCGACATCAAATGGCGTTGCTTTGACAAAGGGACACACTGTGGTGCCTCGTTGCCATGATGTGGCGCCACTCCGTCACGGCAACGTGACACCATTTGACGCCGCAGAGCCATGACGAATGGACGCTGAAGAGATGACGCCGGAAAGGTAAGAGTTGAGGCCCCCCACACGTCCCTGCACGAGCCAGGCAAACATCCCAGCTGGCCCTGACGGCTACCCACCCTTCTTTCCTGTGTGTGGTAGCAATGAAAAGATGAAAAGAAACGTGACATTAAATGTGATCATTTTCCACTGCAGATACCTAGGTGCACTGTCGCAAGTCCTACAGTATATAAATAAAGAGGCAGGTAATTTCCATGCTATTTGGCTCACTGCCGTACATTAACGAGTTTAATCACACAGATAGAAATGAACTCAGTGACCTGACTGGGTTGAATAAAAACATTAAAACCATCTACCAGCTTACTAAAGGTGGAGGCATAAACTGGATCTACTGATGATTGGAGTTAGATGATAACTGGAAGGAAGTGAATCCCATTTCTACTATGTTTGCAACTGGTATAGACACTTCTTCTTTTAAACATTTTTTGATAAGGTGAATCAACATTCCTGTGCTTTCTGCAGAAATAAAGCATAATATCTTTTTTGTAAATATGTCCCCTGACTTCGAGTGATTATGTTCTTTAAAGTCAGACAGAATACAACAGTAAAGATAAAATTATGAAAAAAAGTAAAATTGTGTAGCTTTATATCTTTTTTTCATAATCTCAATGAGACACTCTTAGCCTAATATAGACTATATCTATATATATCTATATATATCTATATATATATCTTTAGTCATTGAGATGTTTCTTGCATCAATCAAGCATCAGGGGTGAAGAACAAGAAAAATGGAGCAATGTTTCAGAACTCCCAGTCCTTTATCAAGCCCTAGGGGCTTGATAAATGACCGGGAGGTCCGAAATGTTGCTCCATTTTTCTTGTACTTCACCCCTGATGCTTGATTGATGCAAGAAACCTTTTTTATTTGACATCCACCAGAGAGTGTTGCGGATCTTTTTTTCTGGTGTATGTATATATATATATATATATATATATATATATATATATATATATATATATATATAAATAATCAAAAAATATTTATATATGGCGGATGTGTGTTCATCTAGATACAAAATATCAGTGTTTTGAAGACTGGTCTAACTCCTTAAATTAAACCTATACCACGCAGTTCCTTGTTTCAATCCTCCCCAGACCTTTTAATAAAGCAACTCTAATCCAAGGCGCGCAGATAGTGCGGGAGAAAATGGGACAAACAAATAAAGAGATAATATAGTGTAATATTTCCAGTTCTCAGTAATAAAAAATTTCACATCATATGTCCCTTAAATGTGACTTGACAAAAGAGATCAGTCTTACTTTTGTCCATGAAAAGGAGTGACCAAGTGGTAATGGCGCTGTCACAAACATTGGTTTGAATCCAGGTGTCTGCTGCTATTGATTTTGGACAAGTTGATGTAAATATCCCTGTGCTTAACTAGATTATAATCTCTCCTAAACAGGAGCTTTTTAAATGCATATTCTGGCAGTACTATATTATCATTAGCTTTAATTACCCCTAAAAGGAAACCCCCTCTTCATAGTTCTTAGTACTGATTAATCCATTCTTCCAAATCCATCTATGAACCAAGCATAGCATAATTACCTTATGAGCAGAAATAATGTCTGGAAAGCAACTCAAAAAGCCCTTGTATTCGTGATTAGTTTCCATCAGAAAATGAAGATCTTTTCTTGGCTGAGAAAAAGGAAATCAGATGTGTTGTCATTGGGGATATTGCATAATGGATTAAAATCCTATGATTTGTGCAAATAATTATATTCAATAACAATAAGTGGCTGCTGACTGCAAATCTCATGTTTAATGTGACACAATCTGCATTGTACTCCAAAAGGCTCAAATATATACTATAGATTCTGTAAATGAATAAGAATTAAATAGCTACACCTGTCCATGACACAATCGCTTTCTAAGAAAATAAAAAAAGATGGCACATACCAATTTTAAAATGTTCTGAACATTTGCTTAAATCAAGCCATTTTCCATGTGAAAAGGCAATTTCCTCCAAACTATTCGTATCTTCAGAGTGCATCAATGTAAAAAAGTTTTATGGAAAATTGCCAGTAGGGATGGAAATGTCCCTCTGTAAATGTTATAGTGAAGAACACTTGCGGGAAAAAACATATTGGGTCATATTCACTAAGCAGTGCTATTCCAGGAGACACCTTCTCGTGCTGGAAGACACCGAACAGCTAATTCTGTGGAATGGTCCATAAGTGGTCTTCTGGTTTGGAAAGCACTGCTTAGTAAGAATGGGCCAAATACAGCTTATGCTGCAGGTGCAACACTGATGTTTAAACTCTCTGATGCTGGAGAGATCTGCTGCGCCCTGTAAAGCAGATACTAGATATACTAATGAGGTTCATGAAAAGACGGTGTAGACACTTCTTATAAATTAATATACTTGTACCTGTTCTTCCACTAAATTGGCTATAGCTTCGTATGTCTTCCCTGCTTCTGTGATTGCAATGTTCAGATCTGTTTCACCTACAGAAAAGGACAAGACTGCATTTGAATCCACTTCAAAATGTTAAGTTTTCTAGGCAAATTCATCATTCAGTATTAGCTCACTGGTTCAGCATATTTAACAGTTAACATGTGTAAGCAACTTCATAATACATCAGTGATAATGTAAAGGGGTTTCAGTATGCATCTTAATAAAAAGCCACTAGCATCAAAACTGGCCACTGTGAAATTTCCAAAGACTGTACACTAGCACAAATGGGATTTTTAGCACTGCAAAGTGATCCCATAAAAATGTATTGAGAGAACATTTATTCTTAGATTGTTATCTTATAGACGGGGAGAATTTAGTTTAAGAGTATGAGACCTTTTAAACTACCTTTGTAATGGAATATGTATTTTTAGAATACATCTTTCATGTCCACATTGCCTTATTATATTCCACATACAGGCATACCCCGGTTTAAGTACACTCACTTTAAGTACACTCGCGAGTAAGTACATATCGCCCAATAGGCAAACGGCAGCTCACGCATGCGCCGGTCAGCACGTCCTGAACAGCAATACCAGCTCCCTACCTGTACCGAAGCTGTGTGCAAGCGGGGAGACTATATAGCCTGTTACACATGCGTTATTTACATCAGTTATGCACGTATATGACGATTGCAGTACAGTACATGCATCCATAAGTGGGGAAAAGGTAGTGCTTCATTTTAAGTACATTTTCACTTTACATACATGCTCCGGTCCCATTGCGTACGTTAATGCGGGGTATGCCTGTATAGTCTAAAACAGGACTGTGAAGGAGCAAGCCGGTTACCATCAGTATCACCTGTAAACAGTGACTATGTGACACTGCACCATGTACTGTAGAAAGGTGCTATTCGCAGCAGTATAATGAGATATATCAATGCTTGTGTCAATAAAGGGTGCAGGTTTTGGCTAATTGAATTCACCAGGTCTGAGATGGCGTTTACTGTATGTCTTTGCTCAAGAGATTACTGTCAAATGTAAGCAGCTCAAATGATAAGCTTCATTCGTATTCTGCTAGTGTGCAATATATACAAATTCTGCCATCTTGATACATATCCACCCATGGGGCCCTGGCCTAACTGCTAGTCTAATTTTCTCTCTTACCCAGACATGCCTCAAGAGTTTCCATAGGGTTTAATGGTAATAATGTTGCCCCGGAATACCCAGGCATGCCCGGCTACATCTATTCTTTTTCACCTTTATCAAACTGGGAGGGCCTATGGAGCTTAACCACAATGCTCTCAGCTCCGGGGGACACTTTCCCCGTTGCTGGCAACTTGGTACATTTTATATCTCCTGGACAGTAATACTTGTCCGGAAGATCATTATGGTTGCCAGGGTCAACTTCAGCTCTAGCAACCAACAAAGCCAAAAAGTGGGGAAAATGTGCAATCTATTTTATGGTAAAGAGGGGTGGGTGGGGAGGGAGACACCCTCAGTGCTGAAAGCATCATGGTTGAGCTCTGCCCAACACCCAGCATATGACCACTTACCACCACTTAGCTAGCAGTTGACTAAATTATTAAGAAGCACGGGTCTGTTATCTGAGCCTCTTCTGGAGAACAACAAACGTGACAGACAAAAAAGATAAATAGAAAGCTAAAAAAAGATAAAAACAGATACCTTGATAACCACTGGTGCTAAAAACTTGTGACAAATTCTGTAAAGCTTTTCCAATCTTCTGATATTCCTTTGGTAGAGCTTTTATAAAGAAAAAGGATGAATGTTGTTAGCACTGCTTTATGTGTACCAGTATGCCATCAATGCTTCACAACAGATTAGCGATGTGTTGGGGTGGGTGGGGATAGCGTGATAACGCAGACATTACATTTAACGGGACTCCCTTTTCTGAAGAGTTTATACCCCAGTGAAAGATAGCATGTTAAATTCGGCAGTATCTGCCATTTTTGGAGTCTTGAACTTATTGTTTTATTCTGGTTTATAGGTCACCAATTTGAACACATTTGTATTCAGTAACTACAGCTGTGTACTTCCCACGGGCCTAATTCCCAAGACTGGAAAATGTTAACATGTTCTAGTTACATCACTATGAGAGCTCAGACACAACATCTATGGGCATTCGGATCACTGCAGACAATGTCACCGCTGCATGTGCCACCTACGTCCTGTGCATCGCTTCCAATGCTCCTGGCCCACGTTGAGCAAATCCTTAACGCCATCGTCCATCGCTTTGGTGAACTTGCTGACTGCCTCGCACTTCTGCTCTCTGCACAATTGAAGCACATTTGAGTCACAATCACTGTACATAGAACGTGTTGACTGCATTTCAGATACACAGCGATAAATTATTGCACTAGAGAACAAGTATGGACACCCGTCACGATTAACATACACAGATTGTTACTTGAAGTGATGATATTAGTCAAATTAAGTTTTAAAACCTGCAAATGAGTGTATTGTGTACTGTATGTTAGAGGGTTAAACATGGAGTATTTTTAATAACAGCAACAATAAAAAAGGCAATTTCTGGTCCGTGACTATAAGCAGATGCAGATTTATCCAGCGCAAATGTTGTACATACAATTCTTACTTATTCTATATGAGCTTTTGCAAAGAAGATACATTCAATGTGGCCAGTCCAAAAGCAATTACATTCGGCACCATTTCACAATTTGTGATTTTTTAAAAAAAATTGAAACAATTGAAAAATTGCCACAATGATATTAAGAGCACCTTAGCCGCCATCTTGAATGTATCAGTGACACATTTGCTTGTGGCCCACAGGTATGTGTAACTTTACATCTGTAACAACTTGGCATCCAAGTTAACAAGAACACTGGGCCTGGCTTCCACGTGCCATTTTATGGGACCAACATTGAGGATAACATTATTCTTCTGTTTGTAACTCTAACTTACAAGTTCACTTTGGTGCAGTCAGCAAGTAAATAAACTAGATGTTCGTAAACCATAATGACAAAAAAAAGTATACTTATAATAATGACGAGACAATAACATGTTCGAGAGAAACAGTGGATCATTTCAAACTTGCTACAGCTGTTAGATCAAGTTATTTACAAATATAAAAGGTTCACTTATCACATCTTTTTAGATTCCTATAAGGGTAGTTGTGAAGGACTTGCACTTAAACTTTGTGGAGACAGCCAGGAGATAACATGCCATAATGTACCTGGTACGTCAATAGGGCCTCTGGCGTGCCAGGGCCAATGACATAACAGGTACATCATATCAGCACTGTAAAGGTCAAAACACACATTTTCGGGTCCGACTCGAGAACACCACAATCTCACTCATTTAGGTCACTCGCACTCAGAGGTCATGTTGACCTCTCTAGATAGGTGATCACTTAATATGGCTGAAATGAATATGGCCTGAAGTATACAATTTGACATCCCCCTAAATAATGGTAAATACTTGTTGTCTCCCCGCTATATATCACCCTTTTGTATGCCTCATTTAACACATGAACGTTCTTCCTGAAGAGTAAAAGGTTAATGATTAGCAGAATGAGATGTCAAGATTAGGTTCATAGCAGGCGCTTTATAATAAAAAGGAACAGATTTGATTTATGTGCTGCCTGAATACAAAGTCCACAAACGGGAAATCCTGCAATTCTTCAAATATGACTAACGTGTGGTGATATATGGGTGTAATCCTTCCTGTGAACCAAACAAACACAAAACAATCTAAATAATTCAGAAAAGTGATAAATACTGTCAGTTAACCCGAGATTGTAAATATAAATATCTAATTATATATGGATGAACTGTGTATCATAAAATAATTTATTTGGTTACCCTGGCAACATTGAATTCTACAGATCATTCTAAGTACTGCTCTGAATATACAGTAGTCCTGCTGAAAAGATTGATCATATGATTCTGAAGAGTGTGTCACCAAGTCATACTTATCTTAAGTCCTTTACGGAAATTCCCTTCCAGAAATAGTACCCTTCCTTACATAAACCCAGCAGATAAAGTGTCCAGTTTTCTATCTCATGTTTTTAGTTATAAAAAAGGAACACATTACACTTCTATTATGTCCAGGTCAGGAGCTTCTGGTTCCATGGTGCAAAAAACCATACTTCCAACGGCTTCGTCTTTCTCTGCTTTCCTCTTTCCGATTTTCCACTCCTTTAAAACAAATGGTTTGTTTAAGTACAGGCATACCCCGCATTAACGTACACAATGGGACCGAAACATGTATGTAAAGCGAAAATGTAGTTAAAGTGAAGCACTACCTTTTTCCCACTTATCGATGCATGTACTGCACTGCAATCGTCATATACGTGCATAATTGATGTAAATAATGCATTTGTAACAGGCTCTATAGTCTCCCCGCATGTGCACAGCTTCGGTACAGGTAGGGAGCCGGTATTGCTGTTCAGGACTTGCTGACAGGCGCATGCGTGAGCTGCCGTTTGCATATTGGGCGATATGTCCTTACTCGCGAGTGTACTTAAAGTGAGTGTCCTTAAACCGGGGTATGCCTGTACTGTAAGGTGGAGGATGTCCTATTTAACTAGCATAAAGTAGGTCAAGTCTGTGTCTCATTCACCTCACTGCCCAGGTAAGCTCTATGTACGAGATTAGTGTACCAATGTTCCTTTAAATTGTACACTTGGTACAGGAATAAGCTACACATGCTTCTAAAAAGGTACAATTACACATACTGTAGGTGGCCAGAATGTAACAATGTAACTGGCTTCTAAATGTGCTTGCTTTTGGTTTTTTGGAATTTAATGACACGTTATAGGTTCCACTGATTAGAGAAATGTTTGTAAATCTAGTTCAGGGGTAGCCAACTCCAGCCCTCAAGGACTACCAACAGGTCAGGTTTTAAGGATATCCCAGCTTTGGCACAGGTGGCTCAACCAGTGGCTCAGTCAATGACAGTCAATGACTGAGCCACTGATTGAGCAACCTGTGCTGAAGCAAGGATATCCTTAAAACCTAACCTGCTGGTGGCCCTTGAAGACTGGAGTTGACCACCCCTGATCTAGTGTTTCCTCAACGGTTATCCAACCCTGTCATGTCAAAGAGCAAGGTAAAGTGATGGGGGAGAGGAAGGCTGGGCTTTTGTAATCTCTTGTTGAACACAGACATCACACAAAAGGGAGCAGTCAGATTAAGGCTGCGCTTATAGTGCCATCGCCGGCGACGCTGATGTCACGCTGCGGTTGCTGGCAAAATTAAATTGAAGTGACTTCCAGCGATCGTGAGCAAGCATCAATACATTTGCTTTGACGCGACGTTGCGTCGCTGTCACTATAAGCGCAGCCTAACTCAAACCCTCCCAAGTTTCAGCTCACCATATTTACAAAAAAAGATTTAAAAATACTTACAGGTGTCAGTATGAGAACATACAGCATCAATCCTTCAGGTGCAACCCCTTAAACATGTCACTGACATTAATACACTTTGGTCCTAAAAGGCATTGGACTGCCCCTTTAAACTCCTTTGAAGCTGGAGGAGCCAGATTGCCAGACAATAAAAAACGCTTCATTGTAAGATTATTCTAAAGGCACCTCTTAAAAAGGTCAGTACCACATACGGTGTTCGAAAAATAGTTTTTTTTTTTTACTTGTCTTCAGTGTAGAAATATAAAAAATTGCCCTTAAAGTAACTGTATACCAAGAGATATAGCCAAACTTGCTTGCTTCCCCAGGTTACGGAATGTGTAAGGCAGGGGTACACAATCTTTTCCCCCTGCGCCCCCCTGCTGGCTCTCCCCCCTCCTTACCTTGGCTCAGGCGTTCTGATGTTATGACGCCATGGCAACGCGTCTCCAGAAGCCGACTGAGCCAAGACAGGTGACGTTTACAGAGGCCTTCGCCATTTCATTTAAATGCCTTCAGGAAGCACGCGGGCCTCTGTAAACCCCGTGCCTCCCCCCAGTTTGTTCACCCCCGGTGTAAGGGATGGGGGATACTCTGCACAATCGCATTCCACACCCACGTTAATCTCGGTTATCAGGGGATACCACATCGTGTTCCAGCAGTTTGGAATATAAATCTGGCTACAGCCGTATTTAGTTACATAGTTACATAGTAGATGAGGTTGAAAAAAGACGTACGTCCATCAAGTTCAACCTATGCTAAATTTAGACAACAGATACTTTATTCTATATCTATACTTACTTATTGATCCAGAGGAAGGCAAACAAAAAACCCCAATAAGGGGAAAAATTAATAATTCCTTCCTGACTCCAAGAATTGGCAATCGGATTAATCCCTGGATCAACATCCTTCCCATGTATACTTATTTGGTGTATTTATATCTTTGTTAAAAATTCATATGGTTTTGCGCTCCTTAAAAAACACTGAATTCAAGCAGATCAGCTACGTACGGTATGTTTATCTGTTTGATACCAATCCAAAGGACAAAGCAAAAAGAACAATTTAACTGTAAATCTGAGGATTGGCACACCGGATTATCGCCAAATGCATAAAACATATATGACATAAAAAACAGCAACCTCCAGAGTATTTAGTTAGCATGGAATAGTTTAAGAAATTATTTTAAAATACGGATATCAATCAGTTAGATTTAATGTATTAAACATGGCATAGTCCTTAGCTCCGAGAAGCAGTCACGTAATGACGATGTGCCCGAAAGATTGTGGCACTCTGGTGCTGCGACTCAGAGGATTAAAGTGAAAGGGTTAACCCAGAAAGCCCTGACATACCCTACTGCCACAATCTAAAGCACCGTTTATATTTACGCCGTACCTTCTCATCCCGAAAACTGAGAAATTGTTGGAAAACATCACTTTCCGAGACTACAGGGTGACGGCACATCCTGGACAACCAACCTTGCAACCTCTCCATGCGCATCTTTATGAATTCTTCTTCAAAGCGCCCTGCAACACAAGAGGAATCAAGCCATATATTGTATTAATATATATTTATACAAAACCGATGGCTATGTCCAAGCGAAAAAAAGGCAATTGAAAGCAGCAATCCCTTCTTCAATAAAATGTTGTGTTTTTGGTCCTGGTGCGTTATACGAAGGTTATATAAATTTTGCTTAGCCCTTTTCTGTTGACCCAAAGGCAAAAAATAATTGCAATCACCAACTTTTTTGACGTTGAGGCAATCACTAATAGTGATGTCATCAAAATGTACTAGGAAATCATTTCAGAACCATCACGATGCCCCAATGTCACCATCGGTAAATTAATGGCTAACATTGCCAGTGCTCCGTACTAGAAGGACTAAAATACTTTTATGTCCAGAATCTAGGGGTACGAGACTAATGACTGATGTAGTCATACAAGTGGAAGCCCGGTACGCAGGGCCGGCATTAGCCTTTGCGGGGCCTAGGGTGGCACACTGGCAGCGGTCCCCCCAGTAGAAGTAAGTAAGGGTACTTACCTGCCGGCCAGGGCGATTTCTTAAAGTGTGGCCCTCCTCCTGCAGCGTCGTGTCATAATGCGACGTCGCAGCATGTGATGTCCCGTTGTCATGGCAACGTGTCATATGATGTCGCGGCGTTGGGTCGCCATGATAATGCGATGCTGCAGGAGGAGGGCCACTCCGGAGAAGGTAAGACCCCCTTCTCAACACACACACACGTCTCGCTCTCTTAATTTGAGGTGAGAAGCGGTCTTGCGCCTCTCCAGGGGCTCCACGGCTCCTTCCTCCAGCTCCCTCATCTGGTCAGCCGAAGTTGGATCCCAGTGACGACTGGAGGAGGGAGCGTGGGGCCCCCCGACGGTGCAGGCCTAAGGCCGGCCCTGCGGTATGGTTTGAAAACACCATCTTAAAAAACCCTTTCGCTGCAACTGGGATCAGCAAAGCACCGTTTTGTATGTATGCATGTATATATATATATTTTTTTAAAGCGCCATTAATGTACATGGCGCTTCACAGCAGTAATACACATGATAAATCATATAAATAAGAAATAAAACAAATAACACATAATGGGAAGAAGTGCTTTCAGACATAAAATTGACATTTAGGAATGTCCCTGCCCCAAAGAGCTTACAATCTAATTGGTAAGTAGGAGGAACAGTGACAGTAGGAAAGTGTTCTGGTAAGTGCGTCTGCAAGGGGCCAAGGTTTATGTATGAGGTGTATAGTATCAGCCACAGAGCTACTCATATGCTTCGTTAAGGAGGTGTGTTTTAAGATGGGTCTTAAAAGGTGGATAGAGAGGGTGCTAGTCGGGTACTGAGGGGAAGGGCATTCCAGAGGTCTGGAGCAGTCAGTGAGAAAGTTTTAAGGCGGGAGAGGGCTTTAGACACAAAGGGGTCGAGAGCAGACATCCTTGAGCAGAACGCAAGAGTCGGGATGGTGTACAGCAAGAAGTTAGGGCTGAGATGTAAGGAGGGGCAGACGAGTGTAAAGCTTTTAAAGCGAAGAGGAAAATTGAGTGTGTGATACGGGATTTGATAGGAAGCCAGGAGAGGAATTTCATCAGGGGAGACGTCGAGACAGATTTAGGAAAGAGTAGAGTGATTCTGGCAGCAGCATTAAGGATAGATTGTGGGGGAGACAGGAAGGCCGGACAGCAGGAGGTTACAGTAGTCGAGACGGGAGAGAATGAGGGCTTTTGTCAAAGTTTTAGCAGTCGAGCAACAGAGGAAAGGGTGTATCTTTGTAATATTGCAGTTTTAGCTACCTTTTGAATGCGAGAGAGGAGTCGAGTGTGACCCCCTAGGCAGCATGCTTGTGCTACTGGGTGTATGATAGTACTTCCAACAGTAATGTGGAAGGAGGTAGTAGGGCCAGGTTTGGGAGGAAATATGAGGAGCTCCGTTTTTGACATGTTAAGTTTAAGTCGGCGGAGGGCCATCCAGGATGATATAGCAAAAAGACAGTCAGAAACTTTGGTCTGTACAGCAGTGTAAAGCCAGGGGTTGAAAAGTAGATTTGTGTGTCATCAGCATAGAGGTGATATTTGAACCCAAGAGATGTGATTAGGTCACCCTAGAGAGTGTATGTAAAGAAAAAAGAGAAGGGGTCCCAGGACAGAGCCCTTGGGTACCCACACAGAGAGATCGATAGAGGAGGAGGTGTTAGCTAAAGAGATACTGAAAGTATGATGGGAGAGGTAAGAGGAGATCCAGGATAGAACTTTGTTTCGAATACCAAGAGGTTTTACAAGTCACACCCAAAAATGATGTCACATTTCAAAGCAAATTAAACACAATTTAATGAATTATTCAATATGATGCAACACTATCTTGCTCATGCTGGAAAGGAGTTCCCCTCTATTCAAATGTAAGGGACTTTTCTACAGTATTGTATGTCTATTTATATAGCGCCAAAAGTGTACTCAGCGCTTCACAAAGACTACAGTATAGGGAATTTTAATAATACAATAAGTGCAGCAAAAATCAGACAATGGGAAAGGAAATCCCTGCCCCGAAGAGCTTACAATCTAAGAGGTTTGAGGGGAAACTTACAGAGACAGCAGGTGAGGGAATAAGTGCTGAAGATGGGTGTGGTTGGCCACAATGGGTGGTATAAATTGACTGTGGGACAATAGCCATGAGTGCAGGCTATTGGGATGCTTGATTTGTGGGGCAAGTTTTAAGGTTAGTCAGTGTTAAATGAAAAGGTTAACACCATTTACAGGGGAAGAGATGGCAGGGAGTCGTGGGTGAGATCAGGTGTGTATGTCTGGCTTCAGGCTTAGGGGAGATCCCCAGCAGCAGGAAGGAGTAGATAGAGGGTGTGAATAGAGGACTTGTGTGGGTGTTTTTTATTGAGGGTTCGTGGGAGAGATAAATAATGGTGCAGCGGGGAGTGGGGAAGTTGGAGAGAACAGGGACATTCACCAAGGAGTGAGGAAACAGTAAACAGAAAATGGAATAAGGAGGGCATAGTGAGATACAGGAGGAGAGACTTCCCAGTTATTGGAGGATAGGAAGAGTACAAATAATCACAGCTTTTAGAAAGTAAAGTTCTCACAGTTGTAAAGTTGTTGATCAGAGCTCAGATTTTCCTCAAATCGTCACCTCCAATATCAACTCCAAGATTAACGCCACACACTTAAATGTTACACACAGCTATATGGCTCACAGCCAAGGTATCCTGCCTTAAGTATTCTAAAACACAGCCACTTGACTAACAATTAAGGGAGGGGTCTGCCTAATCAACTCAGACACACCAAATTGTTAATTAAATTTTAGGATCTTGCAAATTGATAGTAGAATCCAGCTCACACATACCAATTAATACATTTTAAAATCTGTAGCAAATGATAGTAGAATCCAGCTCACACATACCTGTTATGGTAATGGTTCTAGACCTTTCTGACAGCAGAGAGATTAAAAATACATGTTGATGAGTTTCATATATTTAATATACAGAACATCTGCATATTTTTAACAGGTGTTTCCACTCATGGGTTTCTTGTCTTTTCTGTACAATAGGGGATTATTGTTCCTTTTTTTTGTACCAACCATATCGTTATTGTGTCTGATAAACATTTACAAAATGCGACGTAACTTTATTAGTCTTTGCAGACAGCGTCAGTAAAATATTTGATGAAAAAGAACGTGTAATAAAATAATGATTTTGACCATGCAACCATCTGAAGATTCATCAGAGAATGGAGTCAAAATATTGTTATTAATAACAGATGTCAACACTCAAAATTTACCCATAAAGCCTTTCCATAAGCACATATAATGTAATTATAACCCCCCTTTGGGATTACTAGAGCCTTTAGGGGTTAACTGTGTGGGCTCACACAGAGTAATGCCTCTCCCCTTTCACATGGTACTGGGGTTCAACAGTAGAGGTTATGTCCTGCCCCCTTTCTGGGTGGAGACCGTGACATGAGACTGGGCAATAAATAGAAAGGGGAAAAGTCCTGGAACTCAGGTTCCAGGGAGGAGTGACAGTTGGAGGAGCCTCAGAGTTAAATAATGTAAATGGGTTCCTGGTAAGGGGGTAAATAATGTACCCTGTTTATTGATTTGTATTCAGGGAAGAGCCCCACTGAAGTAATGACCCTGGCCATGATTGAATTGAAGATTACAGGCTATAGGGAGAAGATTACAGACTATAGGGGAAGCCTGTGTCCCTTAGGACTTACCCCAACCGTAGCACTGGGATTCAGAGAGATTAAAAATTATAAAAAGCCAACAATACAGTACCTGGATAAGGATCCAGAGTGAATGAGGTTTAGTTAATTTCGAAAGAGACACCCCTGCTATCTCAGCACCAGAGTGTTACAGGTGAGGTACGTAGGAAAGAGTGGAGGGACGAGGAACCTGCAGATACAGTGAGTAACGGTAGCCCAAGCTGGGACCCTGGAGGTATATAGAGATGGATGGACTCAATGAGAGAGTCACACAAGAAAGTAACAGTGAGGCACAAACCCAAGTTAAAGGGAAAGCACCTCACAAGGAATACATGTATGTATCTGGGGACGACATTGCACATGTACAGACTGTAAATAAAGCTGCTTATTTTCATAAGGGATGTATATCTTTAAACAGACAAATTAACATATATATCCCACCCTTTTGTGCAGAGAGGTTTGTAGCACCAGACTTCCAAGGCCATTTCCACTCCAGGACCATGTAATATATATTGTAGGAATCATATGGCTATGTTCTGGCCCTGACATCAACAGAAGAGGAAGCACTCCTCTTTAAATCTGTGATTACCCTAATATACCAGCAAAAACCTTACAACATAGATCATCACAGGCCTATCTGACAGAATGCCACCAAAAGGGTTAGATGACCCAATAACAATAATTACAGTCATAATAATTACAATCCAAACTTGGTAGTGGACAAAGAAAAGAATCCCAGATGTACACACTGTCACTAGACAATAGACATTCAAGATACTTTTGATATTGTGCATCTGAATAATAACACTAGGTGATAACGTGCAGTCGCACAGATACCCAGCAAGCTCTCAGAAACACCCCAAAATTACCACAATATATATATGTATATGTGTCAAAAGGAGTGCTACTGGGCATGGATAATTGTATAAAACAAGAAACAAAGAAGTCCATATAGGTAAATAAGGATTTTAATCAGTTAGTGTTAGGACCTGCGATATTATGGTCATGCCTTGAAAGTGGAAAGAAAGATGGCGCTGGATGGACTTGTAACAATGGTAGAGTTGGTATTATACTCACTATATAGGAGGAAATGACGACTGGTGCTGGAGTATATAGCAGGAAATCTTCAATTCCCCTATGTATACAGAAAGGAAAAAAGTTATATATACTCCTGCGCACGGAATCAGTTAAAAAAGAACCCTAGTTCTTAGAGGTCAAGAGATTTCAAATGAGACCGCACTCTAAATGTGCGCGATATAAATATACTTTTAATAATATCAAAAACCTAATAGTTCTGAAAAGAAAATACAAAAATATGAAATGATCCCAGCTGGGTGTAAAATAAACCAAATAACATTTAAACTCATAAAACTTAATAAAAAAAATGCCCTAATAGGGGCCGGTTAAAACAAACACTTGTTACTTGCAAAATGATTAAGCATACATATGTTGTATTTGCATATACATGGGTAACAGTCTTAAAGATCTTCTAATGTCCACCTTAGTATAACAGCTGCATCCACTTAGAACTACTTGTTAGAAAATCCAAAAATGATAAGTTCTTTAGTGTATATCACAGGGTTGGTGGAAGCACTTTGAGTTTTGTTAAATTGATTGGTATAAGTGATATGGGGAATGGCAACACTGTGTGCTTCTGGTATCTGTGATATTTGCTGGCTGGGCAAGAGATGTCAAATAAGCCACAGATCTCCTGATGAGACTTTGTGCACCCTGCTTTCAACCCTCACAGAATGAAGATGTATTCAGGTGTGTGTTAGGAAAGACTGGTGAGTAGCCTTTCACCTAGAGCCTACACAGCACTTAGCACATTATTCCCTGTCTCCGCTGATTGTGCAGATATGGGCGCTTTACCTCTTCACTTTGCCGCTCCTAGCTTTAATATGCAGTTGCTGCCGGGATCTTGAGGGGCACTGCGACTCACTTGCTGCCTCACTTCCCCCTCCACTGCTCGGCCAGAGTGTTTATTGGACCGCAGTCTTCTCCGTGATGTCAGGGTGCGTCTGCAGCTTCCGCATCTTGCGTGTGATGTCTGCATCTCACGTCTCCTGCCACAGCCGTTCATCCTTTTTTTCAAGCATCTACAACCAGTGGGAGAAGCGCTACATGCGTAGAAGTGAGAGGAGGAATTCTCAAAAAAATCTTGTTGGCGCCAACACCAGATGAACGGCTGTGGCAGGAGACGTGAGATGCAGGCGTCACACGCAAGACGCGGATGTTGCAGACGCACCCTGACATCACGGAGAAGACTGCGGTCCAATAAACACTCTGGCCGAGCAGTGGAGGGGGAAGTGAGGCAGCAAGTGAGTCGCAGTGCCCCTCAAGATCCCGGCAGCAACTGCATATTAAAGCTAGGAGCGGCAAAGTGAAGAGGTAAAGCGCCCATATCTGCACAATCAGCGGAGACAGGGAATAATGTGCTAAGTGCTGTGTAGGCTCTAGGTGAAAGGCTACTCACCAGTTTTGCCTAACACACACCTGAATACATCTTCATTCTGTGAGGGTTGAAAGCAGGGTGCACAAAGTCTCATCAGGAGATCTGTGGCTTATTTGACATCTCTTGCCCAGCCAGCAAATATCACAGATACCAGAAGCACACAGTGTTGCCATTCCCCATATCACTTATACCAATCAAATTAACAAAACTCAAAGTGTTTCCACCAACACTGTGATATACACTAAAGAACTTATCATTTTTGGATTTTCTAACAAGTAGTTCTAAGTGGATGCAGCTGTTATACTAAGGTGGACATTAGAAGATCTTTAAGACTGTTACCCATGTATATGCAAATACAACATATGTATGCTTAATCATTTTGCAAGTAACAAGTGTTTGTTTTAACAGGCCCCTATTAGGGCATTTTTTAAATTAAGGGGCTCATGCAGAGAGCATAGATAAGGAAATAGCGCCATCTTCTGGCGAAAAAACTAGCCAGAAATCATTAAACTCGGGAGAAAATGGCGCGATTTTTAAAAGTGCCCAGAAAAATTTTCAGAGCTGTAAAACTCGCCAAACTCGTGGCGAGAACCTGGAACTCGCCATGCTAATATAGCGTGGTATTCCAGAAGCTCCGAATCGCTGGAACACGCCAATATGTGCATTAGTATGGCGAGTTTCAAATAGCCAGGAAAAGTTGGCAATTAGCAGTTTTTTGCCGAAATGAGTTAACGACGTTCTCTGCATAACACCTTCACTAACGGCAAATCTGTGGCTATTTTACAGCCATTTAAACTTTTTTAACGTTCCTCTCTGCATAAGCCCCTAAGTTTTATGAGTTTAAATGTTATTTGGTTTATTTTACACCCAGCTGGGATAATTTCATATTTTTGTATTTTATTTTCAGAACTATTAGGTTTTTGATATTATTAAAAGTATATTTGTATCGCGCACATTTAGAGTGCGGTCTCATTTGAAATTTCTTGACCTCTAAGAACTAGGGTTCTTTTTTTACTGATTCAGTGCGCAGGAGTATATACAAATTTTTTCCTTTATGCCTTGAAAGAGCTATATAGGTATTTTCAGTGTGTATTTTTGTCACATTGGATGTTGCTCTGGACTTCTGTGTGTCTTGTTTGATAACGTACTGGTACAGTTTCTATTAATTAGTGGCCACAGAGTTATTAGCAACGTGGTGCTTAAACGAGCAAAACCACTAGGTGGGAATGTTTCTCTTTCTCATCATAGCTGCCCAGATTGTTCTGAATGTTCCTATTCTGGAGTATACAAAACAAATACTCGTTTCAATTGAGCAATAACAAAGCTTCAGCTTTGCACAGACACCATCATTCAGTCAGCTATGGTTCGCTCTGTTTAAAGTGTAGTTGTGAACTAATCTAATATTCGTCGTTAATTATAAAGCAGTAGTTAAGGCTACAGAGTATAATGATATAACTTCAATTTTTATTACGTTAATCATTAGACGTAACCTAGGTGATGTCATATACAGTACATTTAAAGTCATCAACATTTTTGGGTGTTCTAATCATAGAAAAACATCAATGGATAGGGGGGAAATGGGGAGGTACCTTTTTTACACGTAGTCTTGGATATAAGGACACATTCAGCGAGGTAGAGAGAGCCCAGTAGCCCATCTATTTTTAACCTATTTCCTTTTTAATAAAATCGCAATATATTTTGGAGCATGTGTGTATGTGTGTATATGTGTGTGCATATATGTATGCGAGTATGTATATGTGTGTGTATATGTGTGTGTGTGCAGGTGTATGGAGCGAGAGAGCGAGAAAGAGGAGAGAAAGGAGACAGGGGAGAGAGTGTGAAAGATAGCGAGCGAGAGAGAGTGAAAGAGTGAGTGAGAGAGAAGGAGAGAGAAAGAGTGGGAGAGAGTGGGAGAGAGAGAGTGAGAATCCAGTTTCTGACACAAAAAACAACAAATATGGTAGCAGGATCACCAGTAAGGAATTGCAACGACACCTCCTGATGACACTGCAGCTTGCTATTGTCTGACAGAGAGGCTGTATTGTCTCCACTAGCAAGTATTGTTGCGGGCTGGTTACAATGTAAAGGAAACAGGGGGCCCAGAGGACTGTGGATTGAATGCTCAAGTAATGCAAGAAAAAATTACAAAATAAAATGAGGAGCGCAGATTATTGCTTTATGATGTTTAACTATACCAGTCTTTACAAAACATATGATAGAATGCAGCATGATCTGTTGAAGCGAGCATCATTGTAAAGCAGCAAGCCTGCACACCTAACCAGTGCCGTCTTGACGCATGGGCACGCTGAGCAGTTGCCCGGGGGCCCCACGAGCATAGGGGCCCCATGCTAATCCATGCCCAGACCAGAATTTAACACTCATTTTCCAATCACCCGCCTCAACATTCAAATCTCCCGCTAACTCGGTAGAAGGAGAAAAATGACGACTTGTAGCAGAGAGTTGGCAGGGCCCAGTGCACTGCGTTGCCCGGGGGGCCTATAATGCTGTTAAGACGGCCCTGCACCTAACCCCTTAATTTTTTTTACCAGGATTTGAATCGCTCAATCTTTTAGCCCTGGGGACCCCTGGTTCTCGAGACACATCCTGGTAAAGGTACAACTTCCTGGTTTCTAAATCCCCAGCGTCACACGGGCAAAGAGCAAGCTGAAATCATTGATGTTTCGGCTTCCTATTGGCCTGCATAAAATGGGAGACTTTAACCTCTATTTTGTTCCCTCGCCAGGGCACTGGAAAACACTACTATTACCTGTATATATCTCGGGAAAATAGCATGTTTCCGCTCCAGAGATCTTGTGGTTCCCATCCCAGGGGGTTAAACAAAATGAAAAACACAGAACAGCCGGGATTACTGCTTTTGGCTTTGAAATTGTTCACATTGTTGTAGCACAGCTAAAGCTAGGTTGTGTCAAAATAGCATGGCATATGTTTATATTTGAATGTTCCATTTCTACATAATGCTCCTTGCAATTCAACATCATCCTCATAATCTCTTGCATATATGACCTGTTAAAAGCTGTCCTCAGTGATAAGAGGCCATTGTGACACTCTTTCGCACTGTGCTGAGGCAATCCCTCTGCATGTGACAGTGAGTGTAGACCGGCTTCCTGTTTGGTCTGCGTGACTCATCTGGAATTGACACAAAAGAGAAAAGGCTCTATTGCCAGGCATAATGTAGAAAACACACACACACACACACATACACGCACGCACTAAAAGGCACAGCATAGAACAAGGGATGAATGGAAAACCGTGGAAAAGAACACTTTTTGCCCACAGGCTTTCACAGGCCTGTCAGGTTATACCCCTTGTTAACACTACATCAATGGAATAATATTGCACAAGGTGGCAATGACCTTCTATACTGAGCATCACAGTTCTAGTTATCATTTTGTCATTAAAATTAACAGTATAAATTGCAGGTTTCTGGAGAATGTTTTTATGCAGATGGAAACGTACATGATATGCTGATGTTGTGTATATACATACACTTAATGTCTCCCCCAGCGCCTATATGCAAAAAATAATAATTAAAGTTGCAAGAAGCTGTATATTGTTGGTAAGTAATTTGAATCTAAAAATATTGTTTGCTCCACTCCAGTGATAAGATTAATAAGGGAACGGGATAAGAATAAGACGATTGAAAAGAAAAATTACCTCAAACGTCAGGATACACAGCATTTCCAGAATAAAATATAAAAGAACTAGCTGAGAGACCCGGCGTTGCCCGGGATGTAAATGCGTAATAGGTAGTATTATTTATAACTCGTGGAACAATAGGTGAGTATTTGTTGTAAAGGTTTCGGGGGGGGGAGAAAGGGGAGCGGGGGGGGGAGAAAGTGGAGCGGGGGGGGGGAGAAAAGGGAGCGGGGGGGGGGAGAAAGGGGAGCGGTGGGGGGAGAAAGGGGAGCGGGGGGGGGGGAGAAAGGGGAGCGGGGGGGGGGGGAGAAAGGGGAGTGGGGGGGGAGAAAGGGGAGCGGGGGGGGGAGAAAGGGGAGCGGGGGGGGGAGAAAGGGGAGCGGGGGGGGAGAAAGGGGGAGCGGGGGGGAGAAAGGGGAGCGGGGGGGGGGAGAAAGGGGAGCGGGGGGGGAGAAAGGGGAGCGGGGGGGGAGAAAGGGGAGCGGGGGGGGGGAGAAAGGGGAGCGGGGGGGGGAGAAAGGGGAGCGGGGGGGGGAGAGAAAGGGGAGCGGGGGGGGGGGGGAGAAAGGGGAGCGGGGGGGGGGAGAAAGGGGAGCGGGGGGGAGAAAGGGGAGCGGGGGGGGAGAAAGGTGAGCGGGGGGGGAGAAAGGTGAGCGGGGGGGAAGAAAGGGGGGGAGAAAGGGGAGCGGGGGGGAGAAAGGGGAGCGGGGGGGGAGAAAGGGGAGCGGGGGGGGGAGAAAGGGGAGCGGGGGGGGGGGGGAAAGGGGAGCGGGGGGGGGGGGAAAGGGGAGCGGGGGGGGGGGGGAAAGGGA